>NC_072740.1:112769714-112908952 GCF_026930045.1 Uloborus diversus | reverse complement strand
GTTACGAGGCGGTAACACCTACTGTAACTTTTTTTGAATTTTAATCACTTTTTGGCTATCTTATGGACGTTAGAAGCAGGTGACTCTTCTTAGAAATTTTCAAAAATAAAAATTGTAAAAATTTGTTTTAGACTACCTTTGTTGCGTTAAGGAAATTGGGAACGTTTGCGGGCTCTAAAACGAAATGTTTTTGAAGCTGAGATCTAAAAAAACACACACACACACACACACACAAAATAAGGAACTTAGTGACGTAATGACAATGCACACACACACAAAATAAGGAACTTAGTGACGTAAGTGGAAGCAGAAGACTTTGATTACCTCCTTTGGATTTATTTTTGAAATTAAAATCCTTCAGATGCAGTTTTAGTCCATCTTCGGTGACGTTAGGGGTACGGAGAGGTCACCTTCGAAATCATTGAAATCTTAAAGAATGCAATTCATGGCTATCTTTGGTGACTTGTTTGTCAATGGGTAAGTTTTGCTCTCTCCCTAGTAATCTTTTGACAGTGAACTGAAAAAAAAAAAAAAAAACGCAATTGTATTTTCAAGTCGTAAACTAGAAAGTTGTTCACCAGAAAGTATCTCAAATTGAAATCCCATAGACACCATGGTATTTTTTCCCACGCTAGAGGGAAAAGCGACCGAAAATTTCAACAAAAAAGTTTTTGAAACTAAAGTTCTAGAAATGCAGCTTAAAGTTATCTTTGGTGACATTGAAGAAAGTCGTGAGGAGTAGGGTTATTCTTTTTTAAAAAATCCTAAATTGAAAACCTGACAATGCAGTTTTAAGCTCTCTTCAATATGCTTTTTGCACCATTCTAGTGTGAATAAAAAGAACTGAAACGGGTAACTGAAATTGAAATGTATGCAATATTATAGTTTTTTTAGGAACTCAAAGTAATTACCAGTTTACAATTTTGGCTTCCGAAAACTTGTAGAATCTTAAGTTTTCTTGGAGACAAATCTAATGACTCACATTTTATATTGCTTTGTGATATTTTTTCAAGCGTTTCAGCTATAATGTCTTGTAATAATTTGTATCGACTGTTGCTGGGTGACTTAAGGACAGCGACTTATACTCAGAGTTTGGATGTATTCTTTTATCTTGTCAACGAATCTGAAATTCCACTTTTTTCGTCAGACAAAATTTACCCTCAATATGACAAAGAAATCCACCTTTTTGTTCTACGACGCAGTAACCATCAATTATGATAAAATAACCAAACCAAACTTTGATTTTTCACCTTGAAACTATTTCACCAAGACACCTACATCCCCCTTCTCCCTTGCTCTGCCAAATTCGGGAGGAAGTAGGCGTCTTAAAAGAAATGCGTAATCAAAACCCGAAATCTAGTTGAAACCGCAAAAACATACCGATCTTTTTATTTAAAAAGAAAAAGAAACTACATCAACAAATGAAAGGTTCGCTGTATGCTTTGTCTACTGTTCTTCTTTTCACGGAGTGAAATGGAACCGAGAAGCAAACGATTTTAGAAAATTACCTGAAAATAAATGCCGCTACTCTGGACAAATGTGTGTATACGTGTGATTTTGTTTTTTATCCCCCGACGCAAAAAAGGAGTGGTCCGGTAACGTCTGTACCCAAGGTCGTGCACAGGGGGTACGGGGGAAAGAAAATACACCTCTTGGCATCATTTCTTTCTTGAGTATCTCTAAGGCTCCGAAATTTAACTGAATGTCACAAAAATCGGCGCACCTGGAAGGAGTTGTTAGAAAGAAACAAAAGTTTACATACGTTAGGACAATATTGATGAAAGAAAATGATTACAAAATAAAAGCAAAATGATCAATTCAGGAAAAAATCTCAAGTGAATGGATGTTTTAGAGCCCTATTGGGTCACATTTAGCATAAACGCAATTATGTGTTAGCACTTAAAAAGTTGTTCTTCAAAACGAATAATATTAGAAAATAAAATATGGTGAGCGGCGAAAATTCCCTTTGTGGCACAGTGATTGCACTGCTCGACCCCCCCTCCCTCCCTTCTTTGAATGGTGCTATTAATCGTTTTTCATAATCATGTATGTTTTTAGCATGGAATTATATGTTTTACAACTGAATGGGTGGATGGAGCAATATTGCTTGTTAAAATTATGAATTTTGCATTTAGAGCTGAATTAAAAAGCGAGCAATAAAATTTGGTCCATTTTATAATAATACCCAAATGTAACTTTGTTACAGAAAAGTAATGAGCTTGTATAATGCTTGAAGATGCAGAAAATTTATATATATATATATATATATATATATATATATATATATATATATATATATATATATATATATATATACAGAGAGAGAGAGAGACCCAAGAAAGAAAAATGATATAATCGCGAAATTTTGCATGTAAGAAGAGTGATATCTGTTATGCAAATGATCCAAGTTTGGTGTCAATGTGCATGACCGTTTACCTTATAGTATCGGTGCAATTGGGAAAAACGTGCTATATAATCCAGGATATAATTTAAGATTTAAAAATATTAAGATTACATCCCGATTGATAGAGAACCTTATTGAGTGGAGGATGCCAGGTTGACGCGTTAGAAAATGTTTCTTACGGTTTAGCTAGAGCTCCTTGAAAAGGAGAGGCTGACTTATCCGACATTTTGGTTCCAAGACAAAATTGGATCCAACCTCGTTTCTAGTATTTATAAATACGTTATAATATTCGCTGGTTGCTATGTCGTAAAGCAATTGATGATAAGTTGAGTAAAATGTCACTTAAGGTAAATCTAGAAAGATTACTTAGTTCACAAATTCAAAAAAAAAAAAACATATCAAGAAATGTTTACTGTAATAAACCTCATTTTGTCACCTTACTTGTTTTTAATTTGTATAAATTAAATCGTCTTCATCTACAGAATAAAATAATCAAACATCAATCAGGCAACACATCTAAAGCTTTCACACCACTTTTCTGAAATGAGACTTTTGCACAAATACTATTTTTTTTGCCCGCCAATTTTGGAACCAAAATGTCGGATAAGTCAGCTCCCCTTATATAGGAGCCTTAGGTTTAGCGAGTTGAAGAGATTTTTTGATCATCAGCATGAAAATTGCAGGCTGGTCGACGAGCCGTGTTGCTGCCCAGGTGAATCGCCCGGAGTGATCCGTTAAAAAATGTTGGAGGCATTCCACACGAGATGTACCCAAGTGCGGAAAATCGGTTCTGGAGGAGAGAGTATCGAAGAATCGTGCGGTAAGCGCTCGTAGATTCTACAGTGACTCGTTCCACCGTGCAATTAGACGCAGGGGTAGCAGTTGTTCCACGAAGCATTTCTGGACGCCTTGCGGAAGTGAATCTGCAGTCCAAGCGCCTTTTTCGTGTACTCATTTTAACACCAAAACAAACGGCAAAACCGTCTACAGTGTTGCAAAGACAGAGCGATATGGGCCGTTAAAGACTGGCAAAAGGTGGTGTTCAGTGATGAATCTCGTTTCGTTTTGGGGACAAATGTTAACCGCTCACGGATGTGGAGGTGCTCTGGTGAATGGTTCCATTCAATCCATTTTATTGCACGACACACTGCCCGCACAGAGGGCATAATGCTCAGGGGGACCATTCGTTATGATAGAAAGTCCACCCTAGCTGTGGTACCTGGAACCTTAACGGGCCAGGTTTATGTTAATGACATTCTGCAACCAAATGTAGGATCGTTCCTAAATGATCTCCCAGGGGCCATTTTTCAGCAAGATAATGCACGCCCGCATACAGCTACAGTTGCTTAAGAGGTGAAACCAGTTTAGAAAGCCAAACTTTCAATGTTTTTCGTGATTTTTTAACAGAAGAAATAATCATAATTTCTTTAAATTTTGAGGATATTTTATTCATCTTTTGAAGTACACCTTGTAATTTTTTGAAATCATTTCCACCAGAATTAGTGAAGTTAGAAGGATTTTTCCATGGACTGTCGCCATCAGATCTTTTTGCTGCACTGTAAAAACGATTCGGAAACGTTCCTGGAAAATAATGGGAAGCTGATGTGCCTAATTTCTGCCAGTAACAGAACTTGCAAAAACCAGGAACGTTTTCTGCTAAAATTCAGTAACCTTCCTGAAATTATCCCGGAATCTTCCTAAAAAATTCAGAAATCTTCTCGTTAGAAGCCAGTCGGGTTTCTGAAACTATAGATTAAACTTAGGAATGTATAATATAATACCTCGGCATCTTCCTGATTTACCAAGGTAGTTCCACGAGCATTATTGGAAACATGGCCAAAGCTAAGGCAGAATTGCAAGTAAATGACGAGAATTTTACCCGCCTGCAATTCTTACAAAGCAAAGTTGTCCACACTTATTTGCTCCCTTTGGAAGCTTACTTAGCATAGACAGGCCGTAAAAGAACTGCAGCCGATGCACTTTATAAATACGTTCAGTTAATCTTTAAACTGGGAGCTAAAAATATTTTTGACAACAATGAAAAGTCTGCATTCGTGCGACTTGTAGCAATTCAGGAAACGTTTTGACACGGATACTTGATTTTTCCAGGAAGTGGGTAAAAACCATTAAAATCCCGAAGCGTAACTCGGAAATACTCAGTAACGTTTCGGAATTTTTTTACAGTGTGGTGTACATTACGGAAGCCAGTTTTTGCCTGTAATCATTACAATTTTTCTTCATCGTAAACAACATACGTATTTCCCTAGAACACAAAACTAATTGAGATAGAAAAAAAGTTCAAAATTGAACGTTTTTGAGGTGTTTGATTACACTGTCATGTTTTTCTGCCTTTTTTTCACCCTTTTTGCTTAAAAAAATATTTTTATTACAAATTGTATCAATGAATTAGATTCATATAGAGTATAATTGAATAAAGAATATTCACACAAATTTTGAGAACTATTGGTCAAAAACTTTTTGAGCTAGAATGAACACCAATTGAAAAAAAGTTGTTTCGAGCAAAACGCGTTTGAAAATAAATGCTGTGAACGTTTTCGAATCTCTACAGTCATTTTAAGTGCTCATAGCATCAGAACTAATAGGAATTTTTTACTCAAATTTTGTCAACATGTTCTTGAACAGTTTTCCTAACAATTTGCGACATAAAATAGTGAATTTTTTGACCGGTCTAAACTGGATTTCCCCCTTAAGACTTCTTACGTCTTTTTGAGACTCTTCCATGGCAAGCCCACTCCCCCGACTTGTCCCCTATAGAGCATGTAAGGGACCAGCTGAAACGCTAGATGTCGTCGTACTACTCAGCAAGATTTAGAAGTGGCTGTTCAACATCTGTGGGTTCATCTGCCTCAGGACAACATCAGACGTTAAATTGACTCAATGCCGAACCATGTAGCGGCATGTATTGCAGCAAAAGGGAGTCACCCGCGCTATTAAAGTAGCACTGTATTTATTTCATTTTTTAGCCTATATTTGTTTAATTGTATAGATTTTGGGATTAAGTGTATCTCTCACCTGTATTATTCTGTATGTTAAAGTTTACTTCAGTCCAATGCTTCCTTCTTGGGGTGCTATTTTCAAAGTTAATGAGTGAAGGTTAAAAATTAACATGCATTGTTTTTCCAACCACCGATTAAATTATACCTTCCATAGCCAAATTGGCGTATAAAGAACTGCAATTTTAATTTTATTCTTCATTTCATTTCTGATGAATGAAAGCAATATTGCATAATTCTGGGGAAAAAAATTAAAGTGTTGAAATATATTACATATAGAGATGGACCTACCTACTGTGGCTTTTAAAAATGTTCACACGCTTTTGGTGAAAGTAAAGTAAGCCGGAATTGAATTCGAAAATGTAGTCCAATCTTTTCTCACATCATCTCTCTCTCTATGCGTGGTTTAAAAGAAGAAAAAATATTTTAAATAAAATATTGACTGATTTTTTTGAAATGGGTCAACAAATAAAACGAGAATAAACATGCCTTCAAGGTCATTGCAAACAGAAATAATTTTGGAAAATATCAAAATTAAAATTATAGTCTAAGGTTCCTTTTATTATTTTTTCATACACTTAAAAAATAACTTGGCATTAACTTTCGTTGTTTACTTCACAAATTCTACGTCTCATTTAAAAACGGTGTATATTTGTAAAGTAGCAGAAAGCGCAGTTCGAAAACTGACTATGTTTCATTATACTCAAGGTTAAACAGTTCAAAATAGTGCTAAGTAGATCATTTACCTCAGCCGATAGTGTAGTACTATACAGTGTAATACAGAATAATATACTTTAATACTATAACCGCTTCAAAGAAGAAAATTGGATTAAAAATAAGGTGAGAAAGTTCGACCAGCAATGCCAACGAAAAGTTATCAGAAATTTATAGGCAGAAAGTTTGTGAAAAGCCCACGTTTGAGTGCTGCAAAAGTCTTAGCAGAATTGTATGAAAAATTTTCTTTTCTGTTGTCGCCTAGTTTTCAGTTTAGCTGGGCTGAGCAGAGAGCCCCAGAAAATTAAATTTTTATGCTTCAAGAGCATTTTTAGTTAGCGTAAAAAACAGGAACGTTTATTTTTTCCTTCCCAAAAATCTGTGATGAATAAGCCCGAAACTTATGGGAATTTACAACAAATCTTAAAACACTAAGGGGAGGGGGATTTCTTTGAAAATGATTGCAGTATTCTTTCAGCATGATAATGATACTTAACTGGCAATCTTTCTCAGCATTGGACAGAAACCTCATCCCCAACACATTGAAATACAATCGTCCGATACAACGTGGCGAAGGCGGAGCCAACTGCTAACTCCTGGTGAATGGACAGTATTTTTGCATCTTTGAAACTTGATTGGCTTAGCTGGAGTAAGAAATCTTTTTGTTTCCGGCTCATTAGATAATTATTAATCGTTCAGTAGACAGCGGCCGCTGTCCAGAAGAGACGAGAAGGAGACACACATAAGACGTACTCTTCGTCATAACGCGCGAGATCTTCCACGTTGAGCATCCGACCTTGTCAGACGAGTTTCAATTCGCTCGAGGGATAACGGCGCTCGTCGGAGGCTCCCGGCATAACGGCGTGGGCCGGCGGGGAAACACCGTCGTCGAAACCGTCTCTCCTGAAGGCGTTTCCGTTTCTCCCTGCTCCACCATCGCAACGACCTCATGACTAAATTTTGGCTAACCCGGGTCTGCCCATGACTTTTTCCCTAGAGGAAAGACTTCAAAGTTTCGATGTCACCAAAGTCGTCCGGATGTAGTCCGGTTCTGAGAAAATGCTCTTCCCGCTCCACATTGACTTAATCCCAGAGGACGACAAGGCTGAAGACATTTTTGCCGTCAACTACATCGGCTACCTTAGAATCTCCGTTGAACGTCTTCACCTGAAGTCTACAGCCATACAGTGCTACCGCTGCCAGCGTTTCGGTCATGGCGAACAAGTGCCATAACCCCCAAAGACCTCAAATGTGCCCAGGAACACAGGAGCATCGATTGCACAAAAGACAACTCCACCCCAGCTTGCTGTGCTCTCTGCGGAGGTGCCCACACCGCCAACGCTCCCGTCTGCCCTAAAAGACCCAAGTTCCTGGCACCCAAGACAACTCGGACATTCCCGACGCAAGCTGACAACGCCTGGAGTCGAAGGGGCGCAACACTCAAGAGTACTACTGACTTCCTGTCCCGACCAGTTGCCCTTCAGCAACACTCCATGTCCAACCAAGACTTCAGCCAAATTCTGGAAACGATCACTCAAGCCCTGGCCCTTCTTCAAGCTCAACAACAACAGCTCTAAGCCGTTCTTAGTGGTCTCGCCGTCCTAAAGAGGCCGTAGTTTTTCCGGGCCCTCTTTTTCTTCTCATCTTTTTCCAACTAGATTCCAGTTCAAGTCATCATATAAGACTTTTCCTACCCTCACATAAATATCAGAGGAAGTGGGCTTTGTCCCGGCGCCTGTGCAAACATCAAAACTAGAACCAGAACGCGGGAGAACTTTCTTACTGAACTACTGACCAAGCTGCTCTTTTCAGAGCTGGTAGGACATCCCGGGGTAGGTACCGGGAGTCAGACCTCAACTTCGACTTCCGATCCTATCATTTCTGGAGTCTACTCGTCAAAAAGAATCTGCTGGATACCCGCTTAAGCTCCAGCAAAACGAGCACATATAAAGTGGCTCTTTTCAGAGTCGGTGGGGTATACCCCGTCAGCGCGATCAGCTTCGCTAGCCAAAATCGCCCGTCGCCTGATAATTCGAATATGGATTCGGATTTTCCCTTCAGCCATCTTATGGATCACTACAGTTACAAGTCGGAAGTCTTCAACAAAAAAATCCGTGCAGCCAAGCACTTCTTAGAAATCAATGACGTCTTCCGGGATGTAATAAGAATGCAAAACGAAGTAACGACAGAAATGCTAGTAGACATCGACATCAACAGACTGCATGCCGAAGAGTCTGGCAGCCGATTCTGCTCCTAATTGAACTCTCCTACAGGGACAAGGATGACTTCAGAGTCAAAGCCACCGGGGACGCGCTAAGGTTCCAGACAAAGAACAAGGAACACTTTGAAAGCCTGAAATCATACACAAGAATATATGAGGAATACGTTCACCAAGAACCTGCCGGTAAGTCATTTTCCTAATTTCTTACACGAGATTTATTAGTCCACACCAAAATTTGGTTTTACTGTGGAGGCTTTTGATAAAATTGAAATTTGCCTTCAGGTCTTAAAAATGAAGCTGAAAACTAAGGGTGAACAACCTTTTTCAGTGAAGCAGGCACTGTTAAAAATTTTCCGGAAAATTTACGGTAATTGTTACTGGCATCCATGTTGCCAGTAACTATTACCGTAAAAATCAAATGTTACTGTAAAATTTTACGGTTTCCTCGGTAGACCACAGCAACCAATTGGCGCTGGGATCGCTTATTTCTCCGGTATAAATTACCGTAAAAATCAGCGATGCGTTAGTTCGCCATTTTACAGTAACAATTACCAGAAAATCTTCCTGAATTTTTAACAGTGGGGGTTTTGAATCTCAGATTCGTGTGTGAAAAGTTTTCGGAGCAGCACTTTCCGCTTTCTACATTAATTTTTTGTGTGCTGCAAATTGCAATCTCAAACATTCAATAAAGTACTAAACATGTTTATTATTGCTTTTAATGAACAGTTTGATTTAAAAGTTGTTAACATTTATAAACCTAAGATTTAAATATTTTTGATGAGAAAAATAACATATTTGAAAACGTATAATAGTAACGCGAGAAGTTTTAGTTTAGTTCAATTAGGTATTTAACCAAAAGTGAAAAAATAGTAACTAAAAACTGTACTTAAACGAAATGGCTCATCTTTAAATTTGTATTAATGTCTGGATAAATTTAATTTTATTTCAGTAACATTTTCTTTATTTATTCCAATACCACATATCATTATAAACAAATGTGCATTCTTTGTGATTGCTATTAAGCCCATTAAAAGTTGATGTTACCATTCAATTGTTTTATAAAGGTGATACCATTAAAAAAATAGTAAACTCAATATTTTACGTAATATTGTGTATATACAGCTGCATGTGTGATAATTTGATGCAAAAATGCTCCGTCGATGGGATGAAGAAACACCTACAGTAGACTCTCGTTTTACGCGGGGGTTACGTTCCACGGAAATCCCGCGTAAATCAAAACCGCGTAAATTGAGACCTAATAGTTGTGTTAAAATAGGGGTTAGGTTCCGTAGATAGAAAAATAATTCATTCTAGTGATGACCAATTATATAATAAGTTTAATTTGTACGTACATCGATTTTTATGCACAACATGCATAAAAAAACATAAACTAACTTCCTGTTTTGTTTATAAAGAAGAGATGGCTATGATAGTCTTTTGGCAGTCATTAAGAATTTTTCCTTTAATTTTTTGCAGAGCATTAACGCATCCATGATCACTTGCGTCATTTCCATGATAGAATCTTCCTTCACTAACAAATCAGAAAAATCATCTCTATTGTCTGGAATGGCTCAAAATTTTTAATATGAACGTTTTTAGGCGTGTGTCACCGAAGTCGGTATCCTCGTTGGTTTCGGTCTCCTTTGTCGCTCCTACAAGCTCTTCTTCCAGTGAGTTCTGAACTGTATGAGTTTAACAACTCACTGCATTCGCATAAAACCGAAACTCATCAGCGTAAAATAAAATAATGGTGTCAAATCTTAAACCGCGCATCGATCGAATAAACCCGCCTAAAACGAGTGTCTACTGTACTTATAATTGATAAATTTCAAATTTTTAGTCTGGAGGTTTTTATTTACTGGAAAAAAAAAGATATTTTGCCAAAGGCGGTGTTTTCCAAGCATTTTCCACTGATTTTTCACGGGGTTTAAAAAAACGAATTATTTTGGCGATAGTATATAAGCGTTATTTTCAGTATTATTAAACCATTAAAAATTAAAGGACCAATTTTCAAACTCAAACTATACACTAATATACTTTATACTGCAAAATCAAACCAGTAACCGTTCCACCATAACTGTTTCGCGCGTGTTGCATTATTTAAGAATAAATCAGTCAGATGCATTGCGTACATGTTCGATTTCCTGCAATAGTTTTTTTTTTTTGAGATGTGCTTTTATTTTCGTCATTGCGCGATATGTATTTTGAAATGAATAATGATAACCATAAATCCTTGACTCAGAACCATTTTCTAAAACTTTTACAGTTAAAGTATTAGCGAAAAATGCGGGACAACCTCAAACAAACACAAGAGACAGAGATCTCCCAGTAACTAGATTTTAGCTGTTACGATGACTTACTCTTTCCATTGTAGTTTTCGAGTGTAGCTCAATATTTTTAATCATAATTTAAATATTTTTATAGACTATTTAAACATTGTAGTCAATTTGTGAATCACTAGCATCCCATCCCGACCTTGTTCGGGTTCTAAAAACTATCTATTTTTAAAAAATATTATGACCGAACTTTTTAATTTAAAGTTTTTCTATAGTAGTTTTTATAGAAGCAATATTTTTTGGGGGGTTTTATGAGATTTGAAAAAAATTAATTCAACTCATAATATAATCTTCCCGTATGCACCGTTGTACTACGTAGGGGAGAGTGTTTCACCTTGGGACACTTTACATATTTTAATTTTTAACGTCAATTCTTTGAATCAAATTTGAAATATAAAAGTCACATTAAAATACCCCAAAATTCTTCTATGCAATATATTGTTTTTAAATTCAGACAGTTTGAAAATTAAATATTTCTAGCCATTTGAAATAAAAGTTCCAAGCTGTCCCAAGGTACAGCATCCTATTGTACCTTGGGACACATCTTGTACTAAGGGAAAGTCTTAATGGTTCAGGAAACAGCGATATACTTAAACCAATTTTGCACTAGAAAAAAAAAAAGAAGTTCACGGTAGTGAATTAAATCATGAATAATTAATTATGAAATATGAATAATGAATTATTATCTAACAATAAATTTGTTTAAAAGATTACATAAGATTAGAACATTGTTCCATATGTTCCTAAACATATGTCAATTATTAAGAACCATGCATATGATGTACCTTGGAACGTGTCCTTACACTGTAAAAAAAATCCGAAACGTTACTGGTTATTTCCGTGGAACGTTTCGTGATTTCAGAGGTTTTCACCTATTTCCCCAAAAAATCAAGTATCTTCGCAAAAAAGTTTCTTGAATTCCTAAAAGATCCACGAATGCTGACCTTGCACTGGTGTGAAAAATATTTTTTGCTCCCAGTTTAAATATTGATGGAGCGTGTTTATTAAGTGTATCGGCTTTAGACTGTTTATGTCTTGTCCGGATTGACTAAGCTTCCAATGGGAGCAAATAAGGCACAGGATAGTCACAGGTTTGCGAGGCAGGAATTGCGGGCAAGGAATATGCTTGGTTCTTGCTTGCAATTTTCGCGTAGCTTGGCCGTGGCTGCTCTAATATTGCTGGAGCTTTCTTGGTAAATCAGGAAGGTTCTAATCATAAATTAAACCTATTTAATTTTTCTAGAAGGTTCACGACTCGCTTTAATAGGGGAGATTTTTTAATATTTCAGAAAGGTTACTAAATTTTATCGGAAAACGTTCCTGGTTTTTGTAAGATATGTTACTGGCTGAAATTGGGCACACATCAGCTGCCCATTATTTTCCAGGAACGTTTCTGAATCGTTTTTACAGTGTAGGTACAAAATGTTTGGCTGTCCCAAGGTATAATCACCACTTCGTATAATAAAAACGAAAATAGTAGTCAATCTAGATGCACTATCATTATTACTTCCTCTTACTAAAAGGGAAGTATTGTATTCGCAAAAAAATTTTCGCTCAAAAATCGGCCTTAATTTCCATTTTACTCACCCCCGAATGAATGTTGAGTTTTTTTTTTTAACCCGACCACTCGTGGATACATGCTTAGGAACGTGCAGACACTCGAAATATCCATTTTGAGTATCCCCGAGTTAATTACAACGAGTTTTCTCGTGACGTCTGTATGTACGTATGTATGTGCTTATGTGTGTATGTATGTCGCATAACTCAAGAACGGAATGTCCTAGAAAGTTGAAATTTGGTACGTAGATACCTAGTGGGGTCTAGTTGTGCACCTCCCTTTTTGGTTACTTTCGGATTCTCCAAAGAGGGTCTTTTTGCCCTTTTTTGGGGGAAATCATTGTTAATTTCGATGTAAACTGAAGTGGTGTTATAATTTGGCAGACACTTGGCGATATATCGCCAGTCTTTTGGTCGCCATGTTTTAACACCAACTTGGCGACAAATTTGGCGATTTTTTTTTTAAAATCTGGTTTCAATTTGGCCACTGATGTTGATATTTAGAGAGTAAACTATTGAATCACATTAAAACTGCCAATAATGAGAACATGACATTAAACTGGAGTAAAAGGAAGTCATGTGATGCACACATCAGCTCGTTTTTCTCATAACCAAAATATTTAAAGTAATTTTCTTTTATAACAAAATTAATTTTTGTTAATTAAATTTACAAATACAAAGCTAGAAAATGAAATAAAAGTGAAGAAAGGATTTACTTTGGAGTCATGAAATTTTCTTTCTCTCACAAAATCGTCAATTTTACTCATTTGATTATGATTTTGAGGATAACACCATTTAGTGGTTTAGGTTGCTGTTAGAGATTACAAAAACATGGCTGCTAAAATTAGAATTTTAGAAATTCGCAGTGTCCCAAGGTACAACACTCTCTCCTATAGTAAAGTTGTACGTTTGAACTTTAGATGAAACTGGTGGGAAAGCATGAGAAATTTTCCTTCGAAATTTCAATCACTTAAATTGGAAAAGCAAATATGCAGGGACCATAGGCATGCAAGGAATATGAGTCAACTGATTTACTGCTGATGCTAGAAGAACAATACTATAAATCACAATTTTTCTTAGGGATTTTAATTGGGGTTCGATTCCCCCCATTGGTAAGATAAGGCAAATTAAAGTTACGCAATAAAATTATTGGGATATCGCCGGTAATTTTAAAAGCATAAAGTCCTGAGATGTGAAGGGGATTATCATATGGATGATGCACAGCGTTGTTGGCAAAAAATATTGCCCTCTCGTACATCAACGTGTAATTTTTTTGACGAAGAGTCTGAGTTTCAGGATGAACGTTGAGAATTAAAATATTTAGAGGAAAAATTCCTAACTCATATATTTTGATAAGATATCCTTTTCAATGTATTTTACCGTAACTTAATTGTAATAAAAGACTCTAGTAATGCTTACCACCATCTCCTAAACAAACTATTATGGTTATTTTGTAGTAAGTTTCCGCCCAAAGCCATTGCTAAGGCAGAAATACTTAAAATACACCGCTGGCTCAGTTATTCCATCCGAGGACTGCAGTTTCGTGATCTTTAGCACTTATCTGCCCGAAATAGGAATTACCTGAGCTGGAGTATTCTTGCTAAGTATTTCTGCCTTAGCCCTGGCTTTAGGCGTTAAATTACTACAAAATACCATGCTTTGCCATCAAACTTTGAGTTGACCCGCACCATTATTGCGGTTACTCATCTGGTGTACTAATTCTGCATTAGCTACCAATTTGTTTGACTCTCTTGGCTCCCTTAATAGGTTTTTCGCCTCCAGCTCAGATAATCCGGGCCTGGTGAATGCTAAAGAGCACGAAACTGCACTCCTCGGATGAAATAAGTGAGCTGACGAGGGCCGTGGTAGCCCGATCGGTAGAGTGTCCTGAGTTCGAACCGCGATGGTCGAAGATCCACCGTCGTCGTTAATAGGAGTCGACCGATGCAGAGGCGCCGATGGTTCAACAATTTAGCCATCGGCATCGGCGGCCGATGCTAACTTGCAGGAAACATCGGCCCATCGGCCTTAAAAACCATCGGAAAGCCGATGGAATTGGCCGATGTTTTTGAAAAAGAAAAGGACCTTTACTGTTTTACTTTTTTATACAAAGTAAAGGGAGTTATTGTTTTCATATAAAATTGTTTACTTAAATTTCAGTATGAATTTCTATTTTAGTCACCCCTGAAAGAGTTTTTAATACTGCATTCAGGCACCAAACATGTTAATTATTGCGTTGTTTCTTGCGGCTGGATGTACGTATGTATCTCTCATAAGTCATAACTCAAACAGGGGTGCCCATCCCCCCAAGCTCAATGGCGCAAAATCCCCCCCAAAAAATTTCACTGCTCTCTTTCTTTTAAATTAGGTGAAACATAACACTTTTAAGAGTCACACATTGTCAGTTAAATTTGCATCATTTGCAATCCAATTCAACAAAATAAAGTTGCTTGAGATTAAAAAAAAAAAAGTTACAACAGATGCGAAAACAAATTGCTTACATTTACGACAGCAATTAAAAGTGCAAGCAGTAGTTTTTTGTAAAAAATTTAGGATCTTGCGAATAATCGAGGCTAATACTAAAATTAGTTTAGCTACATTTGTAATTTATGTACAAGCCCCAGTTAAAATGATAACATTCAATTTTTCATAGCCGTCGCCAGTTTAAAAAAATCTAAAGGGAAAGGGTATGAGTTTTAGCTAGCTCTCATCCCCCCTTTTTTTCCCCTTAATATATTTTTTAATACACAGAGAGAGAGGGGGGGGGATTCAGCTTTTGATCAGCGTGGGAATCATCACTCGATGTAAGCAATACGACACCCATAGTAAGTATAATATTGACTCAAAAATAACGGTTTCTGGGTTTTCTTCCCCGAAAAATTTACGAATTTGCAGTTTTTGTCGATCTTTGGTAATTTTAGGGAGAGGAGAGGCTTGGTGACCCTCCCGTGGAAATTTTTTGAAACTGAAACTCTAAAAACACAATTGCAAATTGCTTCGATTATGTCAGGAAAAGGGTGGCCAGTGACTGCTTCGGAACTGTTTTGAAATTGTAGTTCTAAAAATGCAGTTTTAGACAACCTTTAGTAATGTTAGAGATATCAAAATCTTCCGTTTCTCTTCCGTGGCAATTTTTCGAAATTCAAACTCCAACAATGCAGTTTTAGACAAAGGTTTGGTAATGTTAGGAAGGGGGATCCGGGGCCTTCCCCCGGAAGTTTTTTGAAATTATAGTTCTAAAAAGCTGTTTTAGACGATCTTTGGTAATGTTTGGCAAAGGAGAGGCTTGGGGACCCTCCCACGGCAATGCTTCGAAATTGAGATCTCCAAAAACGTATATTTGGATTGTCTTCGGTTATGTTAGGTAAAAAAGGTTCAAAAGATCTTCCTGAAATTTTTTTTAAATTAAAGTGTTAAAAACGCGATTGAAAGCCATTTTTAGGTAGCCATCAGTTTTTCAAATTTGAAGCTCCCTATCCGCAATTTTAGCCGACCTTCGTTGATGTTAGGAGGGGGAAGGGGTTTGGAAGCTCTCTCACGCACTTTTTATTGAATTGTCGTTCTGGAACACAATTTTAGGCAGTCTTCAGTAATGTTTGGGAGGGGGGAGGTTCGGGGGAACTCACTTTTGAAATCAAAACACCAATAGCAGATTTAGACGATCTTTGGTAACAATAGGGAGAAGGGGGAGTTCAGAGACTCCCCCCTGAAATTTTTTTTTCAAATTATAGATTTAAAATCGCAGTTTTAAACGATCTTTAGTAATGTTAGGCAGAGAAGTTCCGTTGCCCTCCCGGCAATTCTTTGAATTCGGAACTCCAACATCGTAATTGTAGATTGTCTTCAAGCAAGTTAAGGGGAGAGGTTGGGATTTCTTGAAATTTTAGTGCTAAAGTTGCGATTGTACGCCATCTTTGGAAATGTTACAGACTAGCAGTTTTTCGTAATTGAAGCTGCAAAAAGGCAATTTTAGCCGACTTTTGATCATGTTTGGTGGAAGTGTTCCCCCGGACATGCTTCAGAATTTCAGCACTAAAAACGAAACTTAAAACTATTTTTAATATTGTTTGCGAGAACTGCAGAGATGAAGGAGGGGGAGAGTGGCAGTCTTGGGAAAGTTTCGAACTTGTATCTTTAAAAAGGCAGTTTCAAACAAGCTTTGGTAATGTTTATGTTAGAGGTTGAGGGGCCCTCCGCAGGCAGTTTTTAGAAATTGAAATTCCAGATGATCGGCTAACTTCAATTGCAGATGAATTTCAATAGTAATGCATTTGAAGAAAAAAATTCACGGTTTTGCCGTGATTTTTTTTTTTTTGAAATTGATCCTTAAAAACAAAATTTAAGACGTTCTTTAATGATGGTGAAAGGTGGAAAGGATTTTCTGAAAGTGTTTTTGAGTTTGAAGCCCTAAATATGCATAACCAACAAAAATCGGTCACACACACATATCACATATAGAGACTGATATTCTCCAAAAATGGTCAAACTTATTCATCTATTGAGCATACAAATTCGAGAATTTTTATGGATACAAAACATCCTTCTATGTATTAGATATCGAAGAATGTAAAAAAATGATTCATGAAAAATAGTTAACATAAGATTAAACTGCTCAACTTCCATCTGCGGAGTCCAGCATTTTTGAAAGTTTGATAAAAATCATCTAATGATAAATTCAAAAAACTCACTTTAAAAAGGATACAAGAAATGGAAGTAAAATAAAATGAAAAATTCTTCATGAATTAAAATTTGTTTGTAAAGAAAATATGTATATTAAAAATCGTTAGTCAGGTGCAAAAAAATGTTATTTTAAAGCCTAGTTCTAATTGAATTTTCCCGGTTTTAGTGAATCCATGAAAGGCCGGAGCAAGATGGTCAAAATTCTTACAAAAACAAAAAAGGTTTTAAAAATATTTTATTTCATCCATTTTTTATTTCTTTTTCATCGCTGTCCCACGTATTCATCGTACAGAATTATACTCGTTCCAGAAAAAATCATGTTGATTTAAAATGAAATCAGTCTGAACCTTTTTTGCAACATACTGTAACGCCATCCTGTGTCTAAGGTGATCTTCATTGAAAAAAAACAAAGCTACTAAATTTTGGAAAATATACGTCAAAAAAATATAATTAATGCAACTTAATTATTCTCGTTGAAAAATTTTAATACTTTACTTTCCTCTAAAAATTTCATTTTCAAAACAGAAAAAAAAATCCCCCCCCCCCCCCCCCCGAAAAAAAATATGAGATGGCGAAACCGGTTTTGTTTCATTTTGTTAGATTCCCGTTAAACCGGTGGTAATTTTTAATTTTTCGATATTTGTAACATTAATCACAGTAATGCAGTCTTTTCTGTATTGCTTCGGCGGAGCTACAAGTTTGGGACCCGTCGAAATACCTTTTTGGGGCCCTATTTCTCTATCACAGAAGTTGTAAAACATTTATCATAAGCATTTTTGTAACTTCTACGGTGCCCCTATGGTTATGGGCCTCTCGCGCACTTGCAACATTTGCTAAATTTTAAATCCGCCACTGCACGTCAAAACACACTCGGGTGCAAGTTTTAAAAGGGTTTTTCTGCTCAATGTTTATGATTGTTTTGAACTCTATTTTTAAGACTATTTTTTGTATTTCCAAGAACACTTGCGTACCCCTCCTCTCACTCCCTCAATTTCTGAAATTAAACTCTAGTTGTACTTCTTAGTTGTTTAAAACTAACACCATTCCTAAAATTAGAGATTTTTTTTTTCAAGCTTTATCTATTGTTTAGGAAGAATTTAGAGCATTAATGTAAGAAATTGATTAAAGACGTATTAAATGGTGACATAATTCGGAAATCAAAGGGACTTTTGAATTTTTTCTTCGGAAGTGCTTAAGTAGATTCAGAAACTCTTCCGAGGCGTTGGTGGTAGCGGTTCTGTATTAAAAAAAATGATCTTTCAAATCCCTGACAATCTTATCAATTTATTTCTGTTAGATTTTTTTGAGCAATCGCGATTGCTTATTCATCTCATTTGACTGTCCTTGACGTTACGCTGATTTTATTTCCCCCTCCCCCGCCTCCCTCTGCCGCACTCTCCCGCCCATCGTCCTCCGTAGGCGCGGCTCCTCCGGTCCTGAGCAATGTCCCCCGAAATCCGCTTCTCCTGGTCGGTGGCGTCCATGTCCTACACACGCTCACACACACACACGCTTATGTCCATACACAAGTCTATGCACACACAAGCTTACACATGCACAAGCACCTACACACACACACACAGAGAGAGAGACATACACGTCTACGTGTGTGCACAGGTCTACGCACACACAAGCCTACATACACACACAACTATACACACGTAAACTCCCAGGAGAAGGGCAGGTTTGGGGGGAAAGGAGCAGTTTCTAGAAACAATAACTCCAATGAGTAGGGTCCTGTCACAACTCGTGATTGCGAAAAACATAATTTTAATTAAAAATATTAGAACTCAAATTAATTTTTTTTAAACTTTTTTTTTTGCCATCGGCCAACGGCATCGGCCATCGGCCATCGGCAATCGGCCATTTGGAAGAAAACTATCGGCCATCTTTGAACAATCGGCCAACAATCGGCATCGGCCCATCGGCCAAAAAAATGCCATCGGTCGAGCCCTACTCATTAAAGGGGACTGGGCGACGTTAAATATGCTCATGGTCTCAATGTCCTTCAAGTGAAACGATACCTCTGGGGGTGCTAGCACCAGGTAGCTATTAGCCCCTGGTCTAGTTTTAAATTCTCATTAACTAGTCGATCCGGTCATGGTGCTGCCATCTATCGGTATAAAAAATAATGGAGGCAAGGCACTTAGTATACAGTCCTCGACATAAATACAGTTTTAGTCAGTTGTGACCATTGAGCTTAACACTAAAAGAGGAGAGCGAACTAATCGGTCCGTTTTTTGCCCAATCGAGTATGGCAAAAGAATCGCACTTTTAACATTTAAACTCAAGTTTTATCATTTTTGCCGTGCATTTTTCAAATTCTTAATATGTTCAAATCGTTGTGGCAAAAGAAGCGATCTTTTGCCATTAAACAAGATGTTTTATAATACAATTGGTTTTGCCAAACTCGCTCGAAATTCAGACCGTGAGCCTCAGTGTAGAAGAATGGGAAGTTCTCTCTCCTCTTAGTGTTATAGCTCAATGGTTGTGACTCGGAATCGAAGTGAGCTGGCGGTGTATTTTAAGTACTTCTGGCTTTGGGCGGTAACTTACTACAAAATACCATGCTTTGCCATCAGTGTTTGAGTTGAACCGCACCATTGCTGCGGTCACGCATCTGGTGTACTAATTCTACTTTAGCTACCAGTTTGTTTGACTCTCTTGGCTCCCTTAAGAGGTTTTTCGCCTTCAGCTCAGGTAATTTCTAATCCGGGCCTGATGAGTGCTAAAGAGCACAAAACCGCAGTCCTCGGATGGAATAATTGAGCTTGCGGTGTATTTTAAGTACTATAGTTGTTTTTGAGATACAGAGGTTGTAAAGGGCTCCTATAAAAGGAGATGGCATTATTGAGGATTAAAGTATGTCTACAGGCGTTCCTTTAGGGCACCACAGGAAGATTTTAATGAAAGTCCTAGTCAAGTACGAAGGAGACACCTTTCATAATAATTCCTGAACCTTTGTATCCCTTTAAGGTTCTATCTACGACTTCAATAGTTAAATAATTGAAAAATCGTCCTACATTATGAGACACTTTCTTGAAGAAGTTATCCCAACTGCAAGTGGTTTCTTGTGCAACATACAGAGTCTTTCTTGAGGAGATATTCAAAGTAATTTAAATGTGGAATAGTCAGGTTTTGAACCACTAAGTAAAGTCCTGGCAGTTCCGTAAAAAAACATCACAAGAGCCAGTCTGCCTGTTAATCGTTTTTTGCTTAGTATTGAATTTATTAAGTTTTCCAGTTCCACCGAGTATATCGAAAAATATTTATTTGCGTTTCTGTTTTTCATGGACTAATCTTGTTTTTATAGTTTTGTTTGATGTAGTCAAACTTTACAATTTTAGCCTTATTAGATTATTGGCTAAAGCAATTTTAGCAATTTAGGGGCCCTTAAAAAGCGTGGGCCCTAGACTATTGCCTAGTTGACCTGTTCAGAAATCAGGCCCTGCCTGAAGGGTCCCCGCTCGAGTAATCCTAAAGTTGAAAAAAGTGCTCTTTTCCAAATTCCAACTAACTTTTATTTAACCCGATTTTAAAATAAATTAGAAATTGAGTTTCATTCACGAAAATTAGCTTTAATTTTAATGTTGTAGGAGCAATTAAGGATTAGCTAAGATCGCTTCTATATATCGATTTTTTCCCGACAATTTGCTACTTCGATATATGGAGGTTCAACTCTACTATAATTTTACACCCAATTATTATTTTTTCTTTCTTTCCCTCTTTTACTGCTATTGCTGCCAAGGAGGATAGAATGAGTAGTTCATTACTATTTTAATAATGAAATACATGAGGTGTCTCGTGGGGGACAAAATGACCGTTTTCTGTGGAATGGCCCTATTGCGCTCAGTTAAATGCATCCTTGTAACAAAATTTGAAGAGTCATTCTTTTGCTCAAGGTCCATTAGAAAACCATGCGATCTTATTTAATTTATGAGGTATTTTTTGAGGAATAAAATTTTTTGTCATACATTTGTTTCACTTGCAATCTGTCAACATTTATTGTGCATAATTGGGGGAAATGAATAACTACTCTACATTCCAAAAATAAATTCAGTAGCAACAAAAAAGAAAAGAAGTTCCGAACGAACGGGTAAGGAAAAAACCCCTTCAATGTATAGTTTTTTACATTGTTGAATGTAAAAAATAAGGCATATTTTATACTACTACAATAAAAATTATAGAAGTGCTATACATTTCTTTCTCTTTCTGAACGCTTTCCCTACACTGTAAAAAAACTCCGAAACATTACTGGTTATTTCTGTGGAACGTCTCGGGATTTCACATGTTTTCACCTATTTTCCCGTAGAAACAAGTATCTTCACAAAAAAGTTTCATGAATCGACTTTTCACCAGGGCTGTGGAGTCGGAGTCGGAGTCGGAGTCGGAGTCGATGAGTCGGAGTCGGACTGATTTTGGGATAAAGGAGTCGGAGTCGGAGTCGTTAGAAAACATGCCGACTCCGACTCCGACTCCGGGCTTCTTTTGTTCTTTCCTTTTCACTGACTCTCCTTGCATTTTTTAAAAACTGATTACCAATTGGTTCAATTACATGTATAAAAAGATACTAATGAGAAAATAACTGCCATTATGGAAATCAGCTAGCTTGAATGCTTACCGAACTTTCTGTAGCCGTCCCCTAGTTTGCTTGCTTTTTAACTTAACTAATAGCAACTGTCAGCAAACGGTTTTGTTGCCTAACATTTTCAAGTAATCACTTTCAAATAAAAATGAAATATAGTGTTTTGTTCGATCTCACTTATAAAATAGTAAAAGAAACGTAACAAATTAGTAAGTCGACACCCGTAGCTAAGGTTGAAACGTTTAAGTGTGATCGGCAAATTCAAAGAAGTTCTGGCGCGAAAGCACGAATCCAAAAGATTCGATGAAATAATCTAATGTTTTTTTCTTTATTAAGACTATTTCTGTAAGCTTGGTTCTCACTAAAAAGTATGGAACAAAATAAGTAAATGATTTCTTGATTACAACACTCAAGAATTGCAGTTAATCTTAAAATCTTCATATTTAGGTTAATTCTAAAGCAGCCAATAAAATTTAAATTAAAAATTTAGCGAAGAAGAAATATAGGTATAGTAAAAGTTATTCGTACAAATTTGTATACCGCCGCGTTTTATGTAAAATTAGCTCTTGACGTATATGTGCCCTATTTTCGTTGAAATTTTTTTGATGAAATATAATTTAAAATATATTCGTGAAAATTTTCAGAATTAAAGTATTTATATTTTTTAATAAACTCTGAAATTAACTTTGGGTGTCATCTACCAGATGGGTGTCACCCGGGGCAAACCACCCCCTCTCAAGAAGTTGGATTTAGAAAAAAAGGTTTTTCTTTCTCTCAAGTTACAGCTTTCAAAAATTGAAAGCACACGATTTGATCAATATCTATTTGTTAAACATTAAAAGGGGGGAAATTACAGGTAATCCTTTTTAAAATTTTTATAAGGGATTTTTAAGTCATCTCACTTTTTAACTCGTAACTATTGGAAAGTTTGATTTTTAAATTGAATTTCTAACGTTGTATGGCGTCTTGGGTTTACAATAAAACACAAAATGCGAAATTTTCATAAAAAGGAATTAATATTTAAATCTGTGTTAAGAGGTTTTCCCCCTTCCCTTGAATGGAGAGAGGGAGTTGAAAAAATACAATTAAAAAAATTAAAAATAATTCGGAGTCGGTGTCGGGGTGGGAGTCGGCCATTTTCTTTCCGACTCCACAGTTCTGCTTTTCACTGTTGTGGAAAATATTTTTAGCAACCAGTTTAAAGATTGAATGAGCGTGTTTAATAAGTGTATCGGCCTAAGATTGCTTACGGGCTGTCCATATAGACCAAGCTCCCAATGAGAGCGAAAAAAAGTCAATGGATAGCTACAGCCTTGTAAGGCAGGAATTGCAGGCAAGAGATATGCTTGGTTCCTTCTTGCATAGTCGTGGTCGCTCTGTTTTTGTGAAGCCCTCTTGGTAAATCAGGAAGGTTCTAATCAATTGCAATAAACCTACTTAATTTGCTTAGAAGGTTCTAGAGACATGACTGGCTTTAACGGGAGATTTCGCACTTCTTCATAAAGTTTCAAGGTTATTTTCAGAAAGGTTACTGACTTTCAGCGGAAAACGTTCCTGGCTTTTCCAAGATAGGTTACTGGAAGAAATTGGACACATCAGCTGCCTATTATTTTCCAGGAACGTTTCTGAATCGTTTTTACAGTGTAGTGCTCCACGTTGGATACAATTGCGTTCTTTGGTAGACTTTTCCCCTTCTCTCACCCGCCTCTGTCCGCAGCGACAAGCGCACGCGGCAAGATTGCGGCTTTCTGCGTCTCCCCTCTCTTCTATCCTCCTTGATTGCTGCCGAAAGGCTTTACACCCCAGTGTGAACAGGCCGACTGAGTGCGTTTTTCCAAGTTCTTGTAGAATCAATGAGATGAGATAGGATAAGGACCGGGTTTTGGGTACGGATGATCGTGTGAAAAAAACTCGTACAAAGGAACTATGTCGGTGAAAAAATAGGAGTACTCGAACTTAATGACTTGAAATGGATTGACTAAATGGATTTACATAGATTGCTTTAGTACCTCACACTCACACAAACCAGTTAAATAAGTGGGAAAATTGAATGCACAAGGAAACCCTTCGTACAGGGTCTTAATCACCAGATTTTGGCCATGAAACTATTCCACGTGGGGTTTTTAACTCTGAAATCTAAACTGCATTGATAGTTGAAGTTCTGTACTTGACTTGCATGCAAGTAAACTTCAATTTTTACTTCCTTTTACAAAAAAGGAAGTATTGTATTCGCGAAAAAAAATTTCACTCTAAAATCGGCCTTAATTTCCATTTTGCTCCCCCCCCCCCAAATGAATGTTGAGTTTTTTTTTCGACCCGACCACACGTAGATATGTACCTAAGATCGTATAGACGTCCGAAATATCCATTTTGACGTTTCCCGAGTTAATTACAACGAGTTTTCTCGTGACGTCTGTTTGTACGTATGTATGTGCGTGTGCGCGTATGTGTGTATGTATGTCGCATAACTCAAGAACGGTATGTCCTAGAAAGTTGAAATTTGGTACGTAGACTCCTAGTGGGGTCTAGTTGTGCATCTACTCTTTTGGTTGCATTCGGATGTTTTTAAAGGGGTCTTTTGCTCCTTTTTGGGCGGAAATCATTGTCATTTTCGGTGTAAACTCAAGTGGTGTTATAATTTGTCGGACACTTGACGACCGGCGATATATCGCCGGTCGTTTGGTCGCCAAGTTTTATCGGCAACGGCGACAAATTTGGCGATTTTTTTTAAAAATTTGGTTTCATATTGACCACTGTTGGTGATATCTAGAGAATAAACTATTGAATCACATTAAAATTGCCAATAATGGGGAAATGACATTGAATTTGAGTAAAAAGAAGCCATGTGATGAACAGATCAGCTCGTTATTATGTCGAGTAAGAGAAAAATACATTTGAACAAAATACTAAAAAGATAAAACAGGAAATGTATGACAAATTTTATGTCTTTGTTAAAATGATTATTTGATATTTCTGGCCTCGATGCCCCTCGTGCATGGGGTATTATACTTTCCTGACTATCTCTATAAATATCCCGCTGTAACAAGATGTTTGGAGTCCCTCCCCGGAGACCAACAGTGTATACTTAGAACGTTAATAAATCTTAGTGCTAGTTTTTGTTTTAATTTCTTGGACCGTTTGGCCCCTTAATGACGTGTCACTGCGGAATTTGCAGGTACGCAGATCCGGGCCTGATAATTTTACAGAGTAGAATATTCATACACTAATTTTTTTCTCTTTTACAATTACGAGATTTATGACGTTTTATTTATTTATTTATTATTTTGCTTTCCACAGAAATAAAGAGAGGCATACTGCGTTCATTTACCGCTTTTGATTCTTACAATAATGCCACAATAATTGAGATATTGAGACTAGTACTTAAGAAATTTTTAAGAACTTCTAAGTTTTTTTTATATTTTTTAATTCTGAAATTTAACGTATCATAGACTTTCTTGGCGCTGACTAAGCCACTGAAGTTTTAGGGGAGAAATTTTTAAAAAAAGTTTTAGTTTCCTTTTTTGTGTGTGGGGAAGGGGGGGGTATTAATAAGATGTGGGAGCTCCGCATCATTTGAGGGGTACCATTGCTTTTTGGAACGATGGACGCACCTTGTTTTTTTGAACAATTTTTCTTTAAGCTCCCTCTTTCTTTTTCTTTTCTTTTCTTTTTTTTTTTTCGATTTTCAGTGCAGCTTCGGGAGAGCCATCGGGCTCCTAACATCCTCGTAGATCGTGTAAAGTGGAGGTTTTCTTTTTTTTTTTTTAACTTCCAATTTGTGAAATTTTCTAGGGAAGCCCTGAACTCCAGTCCTTTTCTTAAATTTGTCAAAGATGACCTAATTGCGTATTTCGGACTTTAATGTCGAAAAAATCTCCAAGTAGAGTAAGGAACCACATCCACTAACGTAACCAAACGTGACATGCAGTTGAATATTTACAACTTCATTTTCGGAAAATTCCTCTGGAGAATCTTTGAGCCCCCTGACCTTATAATCGAAAATCATCTAAACTTCGAATTTTGGAACTTAATCCCATTTCCGAGACTAAGTCCCCTCTTGCCTCGTAAGGCCTAAAAATGCAGAATTTTGCATCTATTTTTCAAACATTTTCCCGGAGGGAACCCTTGGAACCCCTAAGTTGGGTTTGTTTCTGCATCAGAACCGTCACCCCCCTCCCTACAAAAGGTCATTCAAAAGAAAAGATTTCAGTTCAGAGCAAATAGTTGCAATGGTTCTGGAGATTACCTCGAGCATAAAGACATAAAAAATTCGCTCTCATTATAATATTACTGTAGATTTTTCATAAATTATTACTGTTTTATTTTTGCAAAGATTTTTTTCCCGACCACTAAAATAAAAGTGGCATTTCTAAAACACCTAGAGGTGAAGCATCCCTCCTCTCCCTCTCACATAATCCCTTGGGGTCGTTCCTGAAATCAGACATTTGTAATAACTCGCATATTAACGGCTGAAGAAAAAACGTTTTTATATTTCTGCCGAAAAGAAAAATTCTAAAAGCAAAGAAGTACTAATGTCCAAGGACTGCTCGAGTCCTCCTTATGGGCGCCAATATACCCCCACCCCTTTTTTTTCGCCGAAAGTAAAAACGTTCATCTATCACGAATATTCCCTTTCTCTTTGTGTGTCTCCTAGTGATTTTTGTCGGTCTTTTTCGTTTGTAACCCCCACAAAAAAGAAGAAGGAGGGAAAAAACACCAAACATTTTCAGCTCTGCGAGTCGGATCATTTTTGGGGTTTAGCTCCCCCCCCCCCCTATATGCAGGCTTCCTTTCCTCATAAGAGAAAGGAAAAGCAAAAAATATCATTACAAAAACAGACGAAAAGTTACGCAAAAAAGAAAAAAGAAAGTGCAAATTACCGGTTTCAGCGATTTATTACTTCAGTATTGTGTAGACGCATTTTCATGCAAGGGCGCCTTTTCTTTTTGTTCATTTGCGTTGGAAAATTAACTTTTGTGATTGTATATTTCGTTTGATTCAACCTGGAACGGACATTTCCACTTCATCTAGTGAAAATGAAAAATCTTCAACTTACGCCATTTTGAAAACGATTTGTTTGAAAATTAAAACGACGAACTTAGAAATAACCATTTTTAAAGCAGAAATCAAGTAAATGAATGAACATGAAATCAGAAACGTATAATGTACTAAATCGTGTTTGAGAAATGTCCGTATTTACCATCGCGAATTTTGTGAAGAAGCGGTTTTTGTAACGAATTTGATGTCGTGGTTCTAATTCTTGCTTCTCTTCTGGAAAAATAACATGAAAATTTTGTTTTTCATTTCTTTTAACCTTATTTATGTACATTCAGTATATGATGAACTTTCAAGCACTATTTTATAAGAGTTAAGCCAACTTTAAGTGCTAAATCCCTTTTTGATCCCTTTGATCACCCCACAAAATCTATGACTTCAATAAAATTATAACAGTTTGAAATTAATTCATTTCAAACTCTTGTTCAATATTAAATGAACACTTGCTTTTTTTTCCTTTCTACACTGTTAAAGTAATACTAAAAACAATTTCTAAAAAATCTCGGTTGATATTTGCCCCCCCCCTTCCCATGTGATAATTATCAGTTTGGTTATGAAAATAGGGGAAGCGTTACTTTCGGGATTTTACGAACGTAAATTGTCCATTGGGTCTGTTATATTTGTTAGAAAATGTGCCGTTTTAATCCCCCTCCCCCGCACCAAGCTCTGCTACTAAGTAAAATTTTCGAAAGTTGGCACTTCTGCCTAAAGCCATACTTCCAACTGCAAAAATCGCCAATATAATACAAAGAGTTAAGATATTAGAAGTTTGAAGCAAGAAAAGAATTTCGTGAAAAAATTAGAAATTTGAGTTATACACGGTCCACAGTGGGGCGAAAACGCCAAAAAGCACTTTAAAATGTTTTTACGCGAGAGAGGTTAAATGTTTAAACCTCTCTCGCTTGTTTGTTTACGCAGGCATGTTATTACACTGTAAAAAAATTCCGAAACATTACTGGGTATTTCTGTGTCACGTTTCGGGATTTTAATGGTTTTTATCCACTTCCTGGAAAAATTAAGTATTCTTAACAAAAAGTTTCTTGAATTGCTACAAGTCGCAAGAATGCAGACTTTTCACTGTTGTGAAAAATATTTTTAGCTCCCAGTTTAAAGATTAATTGAGCGTATTTATAAAGTGTATCGGCTTTCCTTCATGTACGGCCCGTCCGTGCTAATTAAGCTCCCAAAGGGAGCGAAAAAGTGTGGACTGCATTGCTTTGCAAGATTTGCAGGCAAGTAAAATTCTCTTTACTTACTTGCAATTCTGGCATAGCTTTGGCCATGTTTGTAATAATGCTCTTTTAACTTTCTTGATAAATCAGAATGATGCCAAGATATTATTTCCACGGACACGACTGGTATTAAACGGGAAGATTTCTAAATTTTTCAGGAGGCTTCCAGGATAATATCAGGAAGGTTACTGAATTTTAGCGGAAAAAGTTCCTGGAATTTACAAAATATGTTACTTGCAGATATTGGGCACATCAGCTGCCCATTATTTTCCAGGAACGTTTCTGAATCGTTTTTACAGTGTAGGGAATTTTTTCGATTTGTTTGGGCTCAGGGTCCAAAGTTCGCAGGTTTACGCAGCTATTTCCTTTTCAGGTTCTTTCTACAGACCATTGATGACTAATTAATATTAATTTCTAAGATGACATAAGAGGACATTTTTTGTAGAGTGTTTTGAAAAAAAAAAAATAACCTTGAATTCCCAAGTTTTCAGTGCAGAATCAAAACCGATTTTCGGTTTGAGAATTCTATTATTCATTTTTTTTCGTCCTAGTGCTATCGTTCGACAAAAAATAAATTAAATATACCCGCCTTTAATAAGAAACAAAAAGTTATACACAGCTTAAAAGAAATTTTGTTAAATTCTCGTCCTCATGTTTTTTCAACTTTTTGAAGGCTCCCTTTAGCTTTGTAAGGGACGAAGGGTTCTAAAATTCCAGTTCTGATTGCCTAAGAAGTAGACCTGTGCGAATTTATTAATCCTCAATTGATTGAATATAAGGAAAAAAAAACATTTACATAAGCGCTTTTTGGCGTTTTCGCCTCACTGTGCGGCCCTTAGGTCCACTACATTGTATTTAGGGAAATCACGAGCATGAAAAAGCTATTCAAACACAAATAAATTGAGCAATATTCACTGGCATATGAAACGCAGCGTTTTGTGACTTATACTACTTTACACTCGTGCTCATTTGCATCCTTTGAAGGAAAGTAGAAAACTAACAAGGGTGGGTCATTTCACGTCAAATCGCCTAATGACATGTGACGTCGTGCCTCAGATTTTGACCATTATTTTTTTACGAACAGATATCTATGAGAAAAGGCAAAATTATTTTTTTTTTAATTTTTTGAATAAAAATGATGCTTTGGAGAATTTTTTCAAAAATTCGATTTTTGATAATTTTTCAGTCACCGTTTTCGCATAAATTCCGAAAATCTCTCTAATTTCTTGATTTTTCAACCAATTCAGCTGAATTTGGTATCAATTTCAAGCTAATATTTTTCTTTCAGTGTAAGCGACAGAAAGTATTATACACTGTAAAAACGATTTAGAAACGTTCCTGGAAAACAATGGGCATCTGATGTGCCCAATTTCTGCCAGTAACAAATCTTGCAAATTCCAGGAACGTTTTCCGTAAAAATTCGGTAACCTTCCTGATATTATCCTGGAAGCTGCCGGCAAAAAATCAGAAATTTTCCCGTTAAAAGCCTGTCGTATCTCTGGAAAAATATAAACTTAGGAAGGTATAATAAATTAGCTTGGCATTTTCCTGATTTATCAAGGAACTTTTAACAGCATTATTGCAAACATGGCCAAAGCTACGCCAGAATTGCAAGCAAGTAACGAGAAGCTTACTCGCCTGCAATTCTTGCAAAGCTACGTAGTCCATACTTATTTGCTACCTTTGGGTGCTTAATTAGCAAGGACTAACCATAAGTGACCTGAAGCCGATACACTTTATGAATACTCTCAGTTAATCTTTAAACTGGGAGCTAAAAATATTTTTCACATCAGTGCAAAGTCTGCGTTCGTGCAACGTGTAGCAATTCAGGAAACCTTTTGACGATGAAACTTGATTTTTCCAAGAAGTAGATAAAAACTATTAAAATCTCAAAACGTAACATAGAAATACCCAGTAACGTTTCGGAGTTTTTTTTTGCAGTGTATGATCAGTTGGGTGTTGCCACTCTTTATCTAAAGTCAGTTTTTATCTATTTTCGATTGGAAGATTAAATAAGTTATATCTCCGGAGTACCTGCTACGATCTGCATCAAATTTTTTGTAGCATATTTAAATCATTCTCTTGCTATGAACAAAAAAGTAAAAGGGTGTTTTTGTTATTTTGAAATAAAAAAATAAAGTTTCTTTTGCAGAAAATACAAGTTTTCTATTACTCCAATCCCATTTTAAGCTTAAAAAAGGCCAAAAACGCTTCAGAACAATTTATACTGGACTCTCAAAGGATTTATATCAATAGTTAATCGCTAAAAAGTTGTTTACTTTTGAAAAGAAAGTGCAAAAACCTCCGTTTCAGACTTCGCAAAAATAAATAAATAAATGAATAAATAAACACTTTTGATTGAAAGTGTACTAAATATTAAGAATAATAATTTGAAGAATAGTATAAAAACTATTTCTCATGGCATTATTTAGCTTTTTTTTTTTTTTTTTTTGACAGTAAAAGATAGGGGAAAAAAAAGAATAATTACTATTGAAAAGTTTTCATAGCCTAAACTTGTTTAGATTACGTAACACCTGACAATGATCTTACGCTCTTACAATAGTCATGCAATAAGTATCATTCTTCTTTCGCTTTGAAAGTGAATCGACGCATAGCTTTCGTCGATTATAAAATGTGAAATAAAAGACATGCTTGTGCGGACGGCATTTTTTTTTTTTAATTTACTATTTCCATTGTATCAGAAGATGAAAAATTCAGAATTTCTATCAATAAGTTTCAAAGAAGTTTTAAAATATACTTCAATCAGCAAAAATAATCTTCTTCAGAGAAATCTAGAGTTGTGGAGTAATTACTGTATGTGTGCAAGTTCATCGTCAGGTGTAATGTAATCCAAACAATTTTAGGATATGAAAAGTTTTTAACAGTAATTTTTTTTCCATCCATTAATGTCAAAAAAAAGCGAAATAATTCCATTAAAATATTTTCATACTATTCTTCAAATTATTATTCTTAATATTTAGTACACTTGTAATCAAAAATGTTTTTATTTATTTAATTATTTATTTTTCGCGAAGGCTGAAACGGAGGTTTTTGCCCAATTCTTTTCAAAAGTAAACAACTTTTTAGCGATTAACTATTGATACAAATCCTTTGAGAGTCCAGTATTAATTGTTATGAAAAGTTTTTGGATTTTTTTAAGCTTAAAAGGGATTTAAAGTAATAGAAAATTTGTATTTTCTGCAAAACAAATTTTATTTTTTGATTTCAGAACAACAAAAAACACCCATCTACTTTTTTCTACATAGTAAGAGAATGATTTAAATATGCTACAAAAAAAATTTTTTTTGGTGCAGATCGTAGTAGGTTCTCCGGAGTTATAACTTATTTAATCTCCCAATTGGAAAAACATAAAAACTGACTTTAGATAAAGAGTGGCAACACCCAACTGTTCATAGAATACTTTCTGTAGTTCACACTGAAAGAGAAAAATATTAGCAATTGATACCAAATTCAGATTAATTGGTTGCAAAATAAAGAGATTAGAGCGATTTTCTGAATTCATGCCAAAACGGTGACTCCGAAAAATGATCAAAAATCGAATTTTTGAAAAAATTCTCCAAAGCGTAATTTTCATTAAAAAAATCTAAAAAAATAATTTGGGCTTTTCTCATACACTAAAAAAATTCCGAAACGTTACTGGTTATTTTCGTGGAACGTTTCGGGATTTCAGAGGTTTTCACCTATTACCCCCGCAAAATCAAGTACCTTCGCAAAAAAAGTTTCCTGAATTGCTAAAAGAAGCTCGAAAGCAGACTTTGAACTGGTGCGAAAAATATTTTTTGCTACCAGTTTAAAGATTGACTGACGTGTTTATTTAGTGTATCGGCTTTAATTTGATTGCAGCCCGTCCGGATTGATTAAGTTCCCAGTGGGAGCAAATAAGTCAGCGGGTAGCTGCAGCTGTGCAAGGCAGTGATTGCAGGCAAGGAATATGCATGGTTCTTGCTTGCAATTTTCGTGTAGCTTTGGCCATGGCTTATAATGCTTCTGCAGCTTTCCTGGTAAATCAAGAAGATTCTAATCAAAATCCATTAAACCTATTTATTTTTTCTAAAATGTTCACGACTGGCTTTCACAGCAGAGATTTCCACTATTTCAGAAAGGTTACTTTTATCGGAAAACGTTCCTGGTTTTTGTAAGATATGTTACTGATTGAAATTGGGCACATCAGCTGCCCATTATTTTCCAGGAACGTTTCTGAATCGTTTTTACAGTGTATAAAAATGTGAAATGGTCAGTTTTTCCACCAAAGTAAAATTATGGCAGTTCCGTGAAGAACCATCGCAAAAGCTTATTGATCGAGCTTTTCCATTTTCACCGGGAATGCCGATAAGCATTGATTTGTGTTTTTGATTTTCATGCACGATTTTTTTTTTTTTTTTTTTTTTTTTTTTTGCCTTGTTTTTGTTGATTCCCTGCGGCGGTGTCAATGAAGTCTTCTATTGCGGTTCCGCTTCATTGGCAAATTTTGCTTTTTATTTAAATTAGGCTTTGGTTTATATCGCTTGATATTAAACGGCAATTATAATATTTCTTCTGAGGCTCTCCTTGCAAAATATTGTCTTAATGATATTTCTCAAATGTTTGCCATAAAGCAATAGGATCTAAAAGTTGACCAATAGGTTTAAATAGTTATCAATAATTGTCTGGGTGCAGGAACGGAGTCAGAAAGCTACATGTATCATATAAGGTTAATTTCTAAGGTCCTCTGTAAGACTTAGGAAATATGAGCAGGAAAATGGTTTAAACAAATTCTTAAGTGACAAAATTTCTAGTGGCTAGTAGGAAGAATATTGTATATTTTACTGAGATATGAGTCTTTCTCAATCCCAGGATGCCTTGCAACTTCTTGTAATCGTTCTCTTCGGCCTCTAACTTCGCATGACTCTATTTTTTTCAATGGAAGTTTCGTTCTGATAGGATGTTTGTGGCTAATATTGTTTAACTATACCGTTTTAAACGCTTAATGCGGTCATCATGAAGAATATTTCTTCAAATAATTTTTATATAATTTTTCCTCTTCTTGTTCAGTTTCATTCCTATCGAATGTTCTTTGATCGTTGTTGCTTGAACGCATAACTTTGAATGTACGGTAATTATGTGCAAATATTCTTCGAGTTTATAATTTTCTAAACTAAATGTATTTTTGTGAATTTATTAGCAGATCTTTCTCATTTTGATTTTAGTATGAATAAAAACCTTAAAGAATAGCCCGAAATTCATGCAAAATTACAACTTTTAGAAAAACACGGATTATTATTATCTGTCTACACTACTTGAATTCAAGAACTAATTTGTCGGAAGCGAATCTCAGTTATCATTCGTTTTACTAAATTTAGAAGTGTAAACATTCTTTGACTCTAAATGGTTTACAATGCCAAGTCTAAGAGAATGCTATATACTGTATCCTCCGTGTCCTTCTAACACATGCAAAGGTTTTAGCGATTCTTATGCTGACACTGTGATTTTTTTTATTTCGTTCACGTGTTTCCATCCCTCCGCATATAGATTAAAGAGAACCTTCAACCACTGTTTCGTTGCCCGTGCGGGACAATCGTAGTTACGTGTACGGACTTACGTGTATAAAAATACAGCAGTAAGAAACATAAACTGGGAGCGAATACAAACTATTGGTTTAAAAAAATAGTATAAATAGATTTATGCATAATTTATAGCCTATGTCACTCAGTAAGAACACACCTTTCACATAGTGAAAGAATTTTTCAAATAGGTGCAATGGTTCCGGAGATTACCTCGAACATATAAACATACAAAAATCCGCTCACTCTCTTTGTAATATTAGAAAAGATTTTTCTTCTTTCTGATAATTTTTTTAAAAAATTCGACAAAAAATCTTTGTTTAAAATTGAGTCGAAATGCACCCCACCCACCCGCTGCTGTGCCTTTGGCGAGAGCCACTTCTGCCAACCGTTTGGTATGCTACTGTCTACAGAAAGTCCCCGCTCTTGATAAAATTCATAGAGGAGAAGGCAAGAATTTAAGAGAGATTTTTTAAAAAATTTCAAACAATGAACAATCATTTTTCAGCAAGCAAAAACCAATTTCGATTGCAAATCGAAAACGTTTGTAACAATGGGAAAGAATAATGTATGCCAGTGTGTTCAAATAAACAAATTATACCGCTATCCGAAGTTCAAGGCCAAGTCTGCTTTTTATTTTTTATTTTTGCATTACATTCTCACTGCTTGGGTCATTCTTCTGATTCGATTTGCGAATTTTAATTACGCTGCTGAAAGTGTTTTTCACAAAATGCGTTATGTTCTTCTTTTTTCTGCGGGTTTTTGAATGAGAGTCGAAAAATGATTACTCCAAGGGAAGAAGAAAAAAGTTCGGTTAATAAAACAATGGAAAGTGAGAACTCGTTTAAATAATTCATTTTCTGGAGTTCCACATTTGGTTATTATTCAAGTTTCTAACCTCCACGGTAGTTTTAATCAAAATATAAGAGGCATTAAAATGAAACCTGGTCACTAGTGTAAAGTAACGGTAACGATTTTATTAACTCAAAAATAATCGCCAAAACGTTTTGCACATTTATCCCATTGTGACACTAGTTGGTCGATTCCATCTTTAAAGAAGCTAGTAGGCTGTTGTCTGATCCGGGCCTGAACCCAGTCACACACTTCGTCGACCATTGTGAATCGATGTTCGCGAATAGAAGTCCAAACACATGAAAGTCATTCAGTGAAAGGTCTGGACTGTACGGAGGATGTTCCAGCGTTTCCCACCAAAACTGCTGCATTGTCATCTTCACCGCATTGGTCGTGTTTGGGTGCCATTGGACAACATGCCTGGCCGTTTCGACTTAAAGGCTTGTCTAAGGTTCTGTAAAGTTGGTCTTGATAACGCTGGAAATTGATGGTGGATCCCCGTTCCAGGAACTCGAAAAGTATAGTGGACCCTTGTAGTCAAAAAAGAACGACATGTTCCGTGGTAGACGATAACTTGTGTAACCATCTTTCCTAATCGGAGTGAAATCATTCTGTCGCTTCGCAACATCAAACGTTGCGCAGTCGTCAGTCTCTCTACCAATTGATGGTGCCTCCATATTCGCAGCTACATGTCTCCCTTTTACGTCTAATGTAAAGTTAGACGGGGTTAGACCGGGTTTTAATTGAATGAACCTTATACTTATTTCTTAATAACTTCAGAAAATTTAAAATATCTCTTTCAAAAAGAATTGACATTCGTTATTTAAATATTTCCTCTAATATAACGCTTGCTGATCCTAACTGGCTTAATTGCTCAGAAATTGATTGCATGATAGTCTGAGGATTTATGATATTTTAATGCTTAATCAAGTCAGAATTAAAGGAAATAATTTACTTTTACAAGAAAGTTTTAGATAACGTTTTAGTGGTTCTATTCCGAAATCAAACGAAGAATCCAATTATGACAACCACAGCTTTCTAACTAAAAGTACGGTTTCTTTAAACAAAACTTCAAGATCATTTCGGAATACATATGTAGGAGGCTGTTCAATAAGTTATAAGACTAATTTTACTGCCGCGAAACCACGCATCGGAATGTTAATTACTGGGGCATTAAAAATGTCTGTTGTCTGTAGTAACAAAAGCTACCGATAGTTGGCACGTACAGAATCATGTTCCTAAGTATCACGTGATTGAATTGACGCCTGTCACGGGCGCCTGCAAGACGCAGCTAGCTGTTAAATATAAGCGTCATTGAACAAAGTTATGCTATGAAAGTTTGTTTTCGTCTGCAAAAGTCAGCATCAAAGATCTTTGATATGATACGTAAAGGTTTCAACGATGAAGCAATCTTTGAGTCAGTACTTTTTGCTGGCATAAGGCTTTTAAGCGCAGGCAAGCAAAATATGGAAGAAATTTAACGTAAGGGACAACCTTCAACGTCCATCACAGAGACAATAATTAACACTGCTACCGTTATCATCAAGGGGAATAGCAGAATTATTTTACATCAGTGATTTCTGACTGTTTTCTCAGCTTAAGAAGCCATCACGGGGAAAACATTTTGAAAACAACAAAGCATGTCTAAACCCTGCGGAGGCGGTTTTGAAAAAGTTCTCTCAAACTTATCGTTCAAAACTTTTAAAAAGTGGACATAACGTTTAAATAAATGCATTTAGTCCCGCAGAAGTTATTCTTAAAAAAAAAAAAAAAATGTGCATTAGGAACAGTTATTCTGTAATTTCTTTTTAAAATTCATCTTATTACTTATTGAACAGCCCCCGTTGATAGTAAAAAAGCCTATTAGTGATGAGTTCAAGCATTGTATGCATAATTCAACAAAAACTCATTACAGGAAACCCGATAGTTTTTTATATGGTTTTACTACCCTTCAAATCGGATGTAACACAATCAATTTAGGTGACTGAAAACAAATCGCTTCCAAACAACTCGAAAAACTATGGTGACCTTTCGAATGCGATCCTAAGTTAAAAGTCATGTATAACAATTGAACTTCGATAACTTGAAGTTGCAAGAAAAGCGAAAAAATTCTATTTATCGAAAATTAATTGCTTCTCGAAAATGAAAAAAAAAAAAAAAAGCTATAGATTAAATTAAAATACACCGCTGAAAATCATTTAATAGATTTATGATTTGATTCGAAGCAAAACAGTGTAGGAATAATGTATCAAAGATAATATATGATTGACATGATTATTGTACACATAATAATAAATAAATGAGTTTAAGAGATTGAGAGTTTATAAAGTTAATTTCTATTTTTGCGCAGAATATAACAATTTTTGCTTCCCAAAAAATAAAAAAAAATATTTAAAAAAAAACTGTAATCAAACATTGCTTTTGAGCATAAATTTGTTCTTTCATTAAATAGTCCTCGGATACTGTAAATGCATCAAAGAAGGAGTCGGCAACATTCGAAAGGGGTTCTGTAAAAAAAGTGTAATACATTTGTTGCTCTTCTTGCACCGTCAATCAAACGTTTCGATTTTTTAAAACTGTTGAAAGTGTACTTAGAAGCACACCAAATTTCAATGCAATTTTCCTCTGCGCTTTGACAGAACCGAATAGACCGTATACTTGCAAGCTTAAAATTTTGAGCTTTATCTTAGCCCTGTTTAAAGTTGTATCCCCACGTTCAGAATCAAAGGGCACGACGAACACTCATTTTCTATAAAAACGAAAGAAAGAAGGCAGTCTTGGAACGGCTGCAACTTCGTAGACTTACACAAAACGCCCCTTTCGTAGAGTTCCCCCTCCCCTCCAACTTTTCCACCAAAAGTCGCCGCCGTCTGTAATTTCTTTTCATTTCAGTTTCGATACTGCGCTAAATCATAGCTTTCGTTTCCGTTATGTGCAGGTTTTTCTTTTCCACGAAAAGAAATAAAGCAAGCAATAATTTAATACAAAAAGAAGAAAAAGAACTTGCCGAATTGTTGACAAATTATCGGTTTCAGAAATTTATTTGTTCTTAAACGCATTTTGATTCAATGCAATGGCACAGATTTCTTTCTTTTTGTTCATATTAATTCGGAGGCAAATAAATAAATAAATAAATGTTGGGCCATTCATTAATTAATTAAGGATCCCCGGGGGTAAAGGGGTTGGAAATTTTTCTACTCAGTATCGTACCTAGGGGGTCTGGCGCCCCGGGCGAACTTAAGAAATTGGACCCCCCCCCCCCCAGCGTCGTCCTAATGGGAAGTCACCGGAGGTCATTTGGGGAAACATTTTACTAATTGATTCAACAAATTAGGAGACAGTATTGCAACTTTCATATTCTTACTTTCTATTTTTAAATTGTTTTCAATGATGCTCAATGTTCCTTCGCAGTAGATGTTATGTGTATGAAGATGTGTGCATGCTTGAAATTTGTCATTCGGTAAAATTGGGATTTCATTCGGCATATTCAGAACTCTCCCCTTCCCAAAAATTTTAGTTCTCCCCCACTACTTCACATAAATTCAATGAAACCAATAATATTTGCAGTACGTTAATAAATATAAACGAGCTGATGTGTGCATCACATGACTTCCTTTTACTCCAATTTAAGGCTGCTCTTCAGTGGGAAAGAAAAACCATCTCGCTTGAAAATGGGCCTTTTCTTTAAACGAAAGCAGTGTACATCAGTGAAGTGATTGACACTTCAACAACCAATAGAACGAGCGGTGGCCGATGAAAGTGTGGATCATGTGACCTGTCACATTTTGCAGGGGGACAGACCGGACGCTCCCCTGCTGTGCAGAGTAGTCGAAGGAGGTAATAGCTGACGGCGAAATGAAACCGCAGCTTTTTACAGACCCTTCCAAGGAAATTCTAGTTCTTTCCCTCTTGAGTCTTGACTACATAGGTAAAAGAAAAATAACTCAGTGTAAAAGGCGCGGCATTTTGCAATCCCGCTTGTGATATTAATTTATTTGCATTCGCACTAAAATTAATTTTTGAAACGAAGATTTTTTCCCCCATTAATACGGTTCCTGATCTCATCTAGGAAAAATTAACGAATGAATGAATATTTGCAATAAATTTATAAATTCGTTTTATTTTTAGAAAAATGTTCGTTATTGAAAATTGATAATATCAAAAAAGGAAGGAAAAAAAAGATAGCCTGCATGACCACACTGAATTTTAACGAAATGAACTCCAAATTCTAACCAAAAAATATTCTTTAAAAATGGATGATCCTACTTAATAAATTTGAAAAATCGAGTGCCGAATAAAAGTGGGGACTAACTAGTTATCGGTTGGCGAAATTCTTTCACTTCCTCTGCCTGTTTGCCACTCTCCCCAACCCCATCCGAGTTAGCAGAAAACATTCTTAAAAATGAAACTAGATCCTCTTTGCATAGTTAATACTTGATTGTACAATAAACATTAATGCCACTAATTAGTTACATTAACCTTTATTTGAACTGATAATATTTATATTTTAGTGCTAAATTAAATACTACTTTGTTGGTTAGTTACCTGTTTTACAAATGTAGTGGCGACTAGAAAAAAATGTGGCTACTATAAATACCTTTTCTCACCACTGGTGACCAGAAAATTCCCCTAATCTTTATCTTTGAATCCTTTTCTTTTTGAAAAAATATTTATTTATTTATCTAAGTACTATATGCAGATGAGAAGGCTACGATAGCATTTCTCAAGGGGTTGTTATGGTGAAAGTTCTTTCAAATTGAGCATAACAACGGCAAAGTCGCGGACGGCTACGGATAAGGATTTCCTGAATTTGAAAAATTAAAGATTTTTCTCTGATCTTTGTATGCAAGGGTGCTCACCCTGCTCCAAGCTCAAAGGCAAAAATCACTTTTTCCCCCACTCTCAATGTTTGTAAACTATCTTGCGTTGAAATTTTGCAATAAAACTAAACCTAGCACTTTTAGAGTCTCAGATTCCCAGTTACTAAATTCGGCAAAATACATGAGGTATTACATGCACTATATGACCAAAAGTATTGGGACACTTTCAAAAATTCACAATTTTACGGATTTCTCAAAAAATAAAAGACCAATTGCTCTCTGCTCTGTAATTTTTTTCTCATGAAAAGTATACTCCAGACGTCAAATCCAATAACAATTAAGTCTGCTATTCATTTAGGGGACCAGCAACAAATAATCTGTTCTTATCATGAATCACTCTATAGCGATGGCAGGAAAGTGTTGCCAGTTTGCTAACAATTCCTTACCATTCGTCGCCTATCCTAGAATTATAGAAATTCGGCTCATTAGATTGCTGATAACTTTTTAAAATTTAAAGAAATTGCGGTGGAATTTTTTTCATGGATTGTAGGATGTATCTGAGCTTTGAATTATGAACGTTATAAATTGCTATCTTTCGTGTCTGCGCAGTGAAAAATTAATAGCTTTAACTGTTCATATTTCAACAAATTTTCAATATTTTAACTTCAAATTTTATTATTATGTTTCTCTAAAATGCTGTCAAATATTTTAAAAGTTTAGTAACGTTTGACGAAATACTCTGCGTAATATAAGGCGAAAACCTTCAAAAAAATTTTGCATTTTTGAAAGAAATGCTTATATTTCCATGGGTATAAGAGATACTTTCACAAAAATATAAAAATAAGTTTTTGATAGATTTTTAACTCATTTCTGAAAATTATAGCTTATTCCCAGCAATTTGCAATGAAAAATTATCAAAAAACTTTTTTACTCAATTTGTTGTCGGTCCCCTAAATGAATAGCAGACTTAATTTTTATTGGAAAATGACAACTAGAGTATACATTTTATGCGAAACAAATTATAGAGCAATTGGACTATTATTTCTCGAGAAATCCCTAAACATGTGAATTTTTGAAAGTGTCCCAATGCTTTTGGTCATATAGTGTATATAGTGCTTCTACTTCAACACATTGAGCTTTTATTAAAATTTTCTAATAAGTCTTGTGAGTGTCTGATCCTCGTTAGTTGTCATAATAAATATTAAGGGTTGTACTTTTTCTCAGGAGGCACGAAAATATTACCTACATGTATATCTGCCTGAAAAAAAAAAAAAATCTCGAAATACTTAGATGAAAAAAAATCTCAACGCCTCGCTCTGCCAGATTTTAAAGTTTTTATCGCTCTGCCTCGTTTTCATGCATCTTGCATTTAATGAATCAATAATAAAAAATAAAAAAAGGGCAAGAAACAGATTTGCAGGAAATACATAAAGTTGAAACAAAAATGAAAATGAACAGCTTACATTTAGGAAAGCAATTATAGGTACAAGTAAGGGTTCACAATTAAAAAAAAAACAAACAAGACAAACTTTTTCTTTTAAGTTCTGTGTTACGCACTTCTGTGCCGAAAAATTATCGTATCCTGTCTTCAGTCACAGAATAAAATGAATGTTCTAATCCAATGATTATCAAGTAATTTTCATTCGTATAGAACAAAAATCTTTTTTGAGATCCCACATTTTCCATTCTATTGACTCCTAGTAATATGTAAATACAGCGAGAGAAAGGATTTAGCTTCTTGTTTAGGAGAGGGAACCATTTCTATATTTAATTAACATGATCTTTATCGTAAGCATACTATTTACTCAGAAATACTCCCTATTTTCCCAAGCACTCTGTTTGAGGGCTATGCCTTTTAATTTTCTCGAAAATAAAAATTTTCAAAATGCACTTTTAGACGATCTCTGGTAGTATTTGGAAGTAAGTAAGAGGTCCTGTGATCTTCCACCAGCAAATTTTTGAACTTGAAACGCCAAAAACACAATTTCAGGTTCTTCAATTCTGTTAGGAAACGGGGAGTTCGGAAGCTTTCCCCGGAATTTTTCGAAATAGTCTAAAAACGCAGTCTTAGTGTGATGTTGGGGGGGGGGGGGAGGCAAAATTTTTAAAGTGTTATAAACATGATTGTAGGCCATCTTTAATAACGTTGGGGACATGCAGGTTTTTGAAATCCAAAAATGCAATTTTAGACGACTTTTTTTTTTTTATGGTCAAAGAAGGACTTTTCACAAACTCCCTTCCCGAAATTTTTTGAAATTAAAGCCATAAAAACGAAATTTAAGACGATCTTTAATGATGTTTTTTTAAGGGGGGGGGGTGCTTATGTGACCTGAAAACCTTTATGCCTGTAATTAATTTTTTCTACATTGTATTAAAATGCTGATCTAGCTTCTGAGAATGAAAATAGAAAACAGTGAAAACTTGTAACCCCCATTCTATATTGTTCACATTTTAGTTAGCTTTGTCGGCAACATAAGGCTGAAAACGTCATTAAAACTAATACATACAATGCTTAGTAATTCTACCACGGTGTGTTTTTTACATTAACTGAATTATATTAAATTGCTAATATATTTTTCATGATTTTCTATGTGTTTAATGAGTATGTTGGTGTACGGAATGTTTTCCGCAATTGAATTTTCCACCTCCCAAACCTTCTAAAGAAATTTGACGAGTCTGGCTCTTAAAGACACAAATAATTTTCAAAAATGTTTGTTGAGCTGTGGAAAGCACTTTATGTGGTGTACCATTTGGTAGTAACATAAAACACATGTAAAACGATGCAAAATACCCAGTATCTGGAATACGATTTAATCTATATATAAAAATATTTTTCTACCTGGAAGGGAAAAATGTCAACTTTTCGCATTCGACAGCATTGTAACAATGTTCATTATATTGTAAATAAACAATTTGACTCATGAAATATTCCTTTCAAATCTATTTCTTTTCAAACCACAAATTTGAAAAAAAGCAGATGTTGCGAATTTAACAGCTAATAGCACGCATCTACATGGATTCACTTTCAAAAGCACTTGATTCTTCACGAAAGCCTTATAGGGAAAAGAGGAAAGAAGAAAGGACGTCCAGCGGAGGTCATTGAGGGGAACTAATGAGAGGGTAATAAATCTTACACCCCATTAGCACTTACCCCTTAAGTCTGTGCTTACCCCTCAAAAAGGGGAGGTTTCTAATAAAGGGCGGGGCGAATGCAAAAAGTGAACGTATTTTGAAATTTTTTTTCAATAGTTTAGAACATGATATTTGTTTAAAAAATGGTCGCATTATTTCAAACAAGATCTCAAAAGAGAGCTGGAAATATTTTGCGTGTCAGGGCGTTCTTAAAATTTCGATAGCACGAGTTTGCAGATGTTTTTACAGAGCGAAATGTCCAACAGTACCTCGTTTTCGAAGAAATTCATTTTTTCTCGAATTTTAAAAAATCGGAGAATGGACACATCAAAAAAGTAAAAACTAAAAGAAACAGACATGGTCTTGAAAAATACTCAGAAAAAAAACCGGATCCGAAAACTTCACAGGAATTTGTAAAACAAGCTCCAACTTTCTCCGTAGGTTAACATTAGATCCGAATCTTTCAGAGTCTCAGTGAAGAGCACCCTTAATGTCATTTCCCCATTATTCGCTATTTTAATGTGATTCAATATTTATTCTCTAAAATATCACCAACAATGGCCAAATTGAAACCAAAAAAAAAAAAAAAAAAACTCCGCCAAATTGGTCGCCAAGTTGGCGACAAAACTTGGCGACCAAAAGACTGGCGATATATCGCCAAGTGTCCGACAAATTATAACGCCACTTGAGTTTACATCGAAATTAACAATGATTTCCCCCCAAAAAACGTGCAAAAGACCCCCTTAGGAACATCCGAAAGCAACCAAAAGGGGAGGTGCACAACTAGACCCCCCACTACGAGTCTATGTACCAAAATTTCAAACTTTCTAGGACATACCATTTTTGAGTTATGCGAGATAACATACGCACATACGCACATACATACAGAGACGTCACGAGAAAAGTCGTTGTAATTACCTCGGTGATGGTCAAAATGGATATTTCGCGTGTCTATACATTCTTAGGCACTTTTCCGCATGTGGTCGAATCGAAAAAAAAACTCAACATTCATTTGGGGGTGAGCAAAATGGAAATTAAGGGCGATTTTTGAGTGAAAATTTTTTCGCGAATACAATACTTCCTTTTTTGTAAAAGGAAGTAAAAAGGTATCTTCTTGAACTAAATGAGAATAAACATTTTTTCAGTTCCGTTTATAGCAATTTATTACGATTGGAATAGCTTGATTGGCAAATGCGACGATGACATCTCTTATAATTCTCCTCTAAACTCCTCCTAACCTCTCATGTCATAACCTTTTAGTTCTTTTAGAGTTCTATCCACGGCTTCTTGATTCAAACAGTGGCTCATCGAACATCCGGCCTGGATTATGGGGCTGACCACTTGAAGATGCATTTCAAATGGACCATTTTTACTTCCTTTTACAAAAAAGGAAGTATTGTATTCGCGAAAAACTTTCACTCAAAAAAAATCGACCTTAATTTTCATTCTGCTCACCACCGCATGAATGTTGAGATTCTTTTTTTTCGACTCGACCACACGTGGATAAGTGCCTAAGAACGTATAGACACGCGAAACATCCGTAGTGATGATTCCGGAGTTAATTACAACGAATTTTCTCGTGACGTGTGTATGTACGTATGTGCGTATGTGCGTATGTTTTGTCGCATAACTCAAGAACGGTGAGTCCTAGAAAGTTGAAAATTTGGTACGTAGACTCCTAGTGGGGGTCTAATTGTGCACCTCCACTTTTGGTTGCATTCGGGGTGCTTTTAGAGGGGGTTTTTTGCCCCTTTTGGGGGGGAAATCATTGTTAATTTCGACATAAACTGAAGTGGTGTTATAATTTGACGGAAACTTGACGATGTCGCCAACTAGGCGATTTTTTATTTTTTAAATCTGTTTTAATTTGGCCACTGTTGGTGATATTTAGAGAGTAAACTATTTAATCACATTAAAATGGCCAGTCATGGGGAAATGTAATTAGAAACGTACTTATTCAGTAAGTTGCACATGTATCATGAATCATTTTCGTTGATTCTCTGCGGCGCTGGCAAAACAAAACTCCCCCATAGACTCTTCACTTCATACAATCATGGGTCTTTTTTTTTGTCTGTTTTACGTCTCCTTGCAATATGTCGTCGCACAGACATTTTTTAAATGTTTGCCACAAAGCAATAGATCTAAAAGTTGATTTGATGGTAAAATTGTTACAAAAAGTTCTCTGGGTTTAGGATCGGAGTTTGAAAGCTGTATGCATCAAATTAGCTTCAAGAGGGTGCGTTCCTCAAAAAGTCCCGAGGGTACCCGCGAAAATTTAACAAAATAATTCTTAAATGAAAAAAATCCGAACATGAGATGTTCTATAAGGAGGTGAGTTTTTATCAATCCCGGGATGTCGTTCAACCTCTTGCACTCGATTTTGTCGGAAAAAACTTGCTTTTATTTCAACTTTTTTGATTTTTGCAATTTCTTTCGGAATGGATATTTGTAACCTATCATTTCGTTTTATAAGCTTAGATACAGTCGTCTTGAAAAATAATTCTCCAAATCATTTTTATTTCTTTTTTCCTCTTCTTTGGTATAATTTCTTTCGTATTTAATGTTCTTTGTTCGTTAACTCTTAACTGTAAATGAACGGAAACTATGTGCAATTACTCTTTAACTTAAGAACTTTCAAAACTAAATACGACTTTTGTGAATTTAATAGCAGATTTCATTTTTTAATTTTGATTTGCGTATGCACATAATACCTGAAATAATGTACGCAAAACTGTGAATTTTAGAAGCACGACTGCAAATTTAGATAAAGTTTTTGATGGTTATTAAAGTGAAAACGGTATTCCTTTTCACTTCTTCAGCATATTGTTCGAAGAGGACTGTTTACCAGACATATGTATTCAATCAGAGGTTTGTTTTTACGAATAAAAGAACATAACAGTACGAACGTACTGGTAGCAAAGATAACTTATTAGTTTTAAAAATTCGTTATAAAAGACATATATGGATAATTTATTGCTTATGTCACTCAGTAAATATGCACCTTTCATGTAGTGAAGGAATTTTTCAAATAGGTTCAGAGGTTCCAGAGATTACTCAGAACAAATAAACATACAACATCTGCTCTCTCTCTCTTTATAATATTAGTATAGATGTCACTCAGCAAGAATGTGCCATTCATACAAAGAAGGAATTTTTTTTGAATAGCAGCAGTGGTTCCGAAGATTACCCAGAACATATAAACATACCAAATAAACATTCTCTCTTTATAATATTAGCGCAAATTTAAAAAAAACACCTCAAAGGATAGGCCGAAATGCATGCAAAATTTTCAACTTTTAGAAAGACGGATTAATATTGTCTAAATGCACTCCCTGAATTCAAATGCTAATTTACTGGAAAATAATCTCAGTTATAATTCGTTCGTTTAAATAAATACTAATGCATAAACATTCTGCGACTTTATAATGATTCGCATTTTTCAAAGCTAATGGAATGATATATGCTTTATCCCTCTAGCAGCTTCAATTACATGTGAAGGTATTGGCGGTTCTTATGCCGACATGGTTATTATTTTTTTTTCATTCACGTGTTTTCATCCCTTTGCATTTCATTCAAAGAGTATCTTCGACTCCTACTGTCGCTGCAGGTGCGGGACAATCAGCGTTGGATTTGTACAGTAAAAACAATAAAACGGTACGAAACATAAACTGGTGGTGAAGACAAACTATTGGTTTAAAAAAATTAGTATAAATGCATATATGCATAATTTATAGCCTATGTCACTCAGTAAGATTTGCACCTTTCATATAGTGAAAGAATTTTTTCGAATTGTTGCCAGTGGTTCCGGAGATTACCTCGAACAACTAAACACACAAACCATCCGCCCTCTCTCTTTATAATATTAGTATATAGATTATTTTTTTTTAAAAAACACTTCGATTTGTAATAGAATTTGTTTCAAACCAGTAGGAGAATGTACCATAAATATAACTCACACAATCACTAAATTAAAGAAAGAAATCTTTTTTTAAATAAAAGTCAAAGCAATTGAAAAATTCTATCATAATTAGTAAAGCCAAATACAAAGAAAAAAAAAAACATTGCTAATCCGAAATTAAGCAAAAAACACTATCGTTTACATACAGGCAAAATAAAAGTACTACAGTGGTGGTCATAGTGATAAGGAAGCAGAAAATTGCACAGAAAAGGTAGACAGTAAAAAAAATATTCCTGAAATATCTGATCTTTATAAACAAAATGCCTTTTTTATGCTAGAAATCATTGTGGAATGCAGAAGATTTGAAAATACAAAATTTAATGTTTTACCGTCATAATAAAAAATATCATTGTTAAAACTGGATAACATTCTAAGGACAACAAGCCCTGAAAATCAATAGTAAACAATAATATCGCCCTTTTTTTCAGTCACTTTTATCAGTCTTGATTTTACGGAATTTTGAAAGAACGTTCTTGGAAAATTTTTCTCCTGGCTTTTTTGAAGGAGAAAATGAGTTCATGCTCGTTTTTTGATATTGAATACCATTTTTTTCGTACTTTGGGTGCCAGAATACCTCAAGAAGTTTCTATTACTTTTCATTCAGATTATTAAGCTTAGGTCGAGCCTAACCCCTTGGTCTCTTATGAATGTTTTAAGAGTCAGTCGTGACATTAGTTCCACATCATGAAACTTTTTCTCTTTTTGTAAAACATGTCGAACAGTTCGAGAACTGCGTCGTAACTTGAATTCGTATCTAATATCTCCCGATGTTTGTTTCTTGGAACATGCTCGTCTTATTATCATGTGTTTCGCACGAATGGAAACAGAAGATTTCCTACCTGTTCGTCTTTGTGGTCCTTATTTGCCAAGATTTTTGAGAAAGTTGTAAACGAACAATCTCTGTCTATTCAGATTTGTTGTTATTTGTCGGACAGTAAGTCGTGAAGTTTTTCAATCAACCTCTGTCCTTTTCTCTAATTCTTCAAGTTTAGTACCTAGCGGTAAGTCTAAAAATAGAATTTGACGTCCCCAATCTCTTACTAAGCATGTATATCGTTATGTAGTGCAGTGTGCAGAACAGAAAGCAAGCAAATTTTGCTTTTTAGAACGCACAAATTCTAATTGTCCTACAGGAATGTCTAAATTCAAACTTAATTCTATGAATACGAAAACCCTATGTATTCCCAATAAAAGTAATTAATAATGTTTCTTTAACCATCAGTTTCCAGTCATAAAATATTCATAACTTTCCAACCAAATGTAGTAAAGATTCTGGGGATTTTTCTTTTGTCCTTATAAATTTTAGCCATGACTGGTACTTATTCGCTAATTAAGGCCTCCCAATATTTTGTTTAAATACGACTTTTTAAGCTTACATTATTTATTACAATAAGAATGAATACTTAGCCTAGGAAAAACTATACACTTCAAACTATACATGAGAAAAAAAAAAGGAATTATCCGGCATAGAACACTGTAAAAATGATTCAGAAACGTTCCTGGAAAATAACGGGCAGCTGATGTGCCCAATTTCTGCCAGTAACATACCTTTAAAAAAAAACCAGTAACCTTCCTGAAATTATCCCGGAAGCTTTCTAAAAAATTCAGAAATCTTCCCGTTTGAAGCCAGTCGTGTGTCTGGAACTTTAGAGTAAACTTAGGTAGGCATCATACAATAGCTTGCCACCTTATTTATTTATTACGAAAGCTCCGTAAGTCGCCCTGCAAACATGGCCCAAGCAAAGACAGAGCTGCAAGTACGTATCGCGCATTTTTCGCGTTCGCAGTTCTTGCAACGCAACGGAGTCCATACTCATTCGCTCCCTTAGAGAGCTTAATTAGCATGGCCGAACCGTACGCGATCTGAAGCCGATACACTTTATAAATATGTTCAGTTAATCTTTAAACTGGGAGCTAAAACTATTTTTCACAACAGTGGAAAGTCTGCCTTCGTAAAACGTGTAGCGATTCAGAAATCTTTTTGACAAGGATACTTGATTTTTCCAGGAAGTAGATAAAATCCATCGAAATCCCAAAACGTGACACGCAAATAATCAGTAACGTTTCAGTTTTTTTTTTTTTACAGTGAACGCCCTCCACCAACGCTCCCTGGTATGCAAATTATGTGTAAAAGTCTCTAGCTAACTCAATGAATCGGAATAAAGTTTCACGCCACGGGTAAAATCCCCCCCCCCCTCTTGTTTTAAGAATTAAGAATTGTTTTATTCCCGTCCCCTTTAGCTCTTTTTCATCAGACTTTTTTATATTTATATTTTAATTTTTTGAAGCATCTTTCTACTAATGCGATCATTAAAAAAAAAAACAAAAAAAAACAAAAAAAAAAAAAAAAAAATGATTTCTGATTTCTTCTTATTATTTTTTTTTAATCAGTCGAAATGCGCCCACCTAGCTGCTGCGTCTCTGACGAGAACCACTCTTGCCAACCCCTTGTTACGCTACACTGTAAAAACGATTTAGAAACGTTCCTGAAAATAATGGGCAGCTGATGTGCCCAATTTCTGCCAGTAACATATCTTGGAAAAACCAGGAACGTTTTGCGCTAAAATTCAGTAACCTTCCTGACATTATCCTGTAAGCCTCCTGAAAAATTTAGAAATCTTCCCGTTAAAAGCCAGTTATGTCTCCGGAAAACTAGAATTATTATTTTTATTATTATTTTCTTCATAATTGCTTTTAATTTAAAATTTTTCTTAAAATATTAAAAATATTAAACTTCCTTCGTAAAATATGAACTTGTCCTCCTTTATTTAACTCTTACTTTCTTTAAGTTCGGGTACACAGCTAGTCTTTCAAATTAAGATTGTCTGACTGTTTCCTTCTAAGACTTGTCCTGGGTATTTTGAATGTGGAACAAGCATGTAATACAAAAATGGAACCATTTCTTACAGTTTCTACAGCATTTTCAACTTTAGTGAGAAATTAAGCATGAAACATTCTTTGTTGTTAAAAATTTTTTTCTTGCTTTTTTGGCCGCCATTTTTTATGCAAAATGTTTCTTAAACTGATTAATCTCTCTAGATTGATTTATTTTCTTTCTTTCTTTCCCTCTTCTTCCCTTCAGTTTAAACAATTAAGAAATCTGAATATGTTCGAAGTTCTTTTATAGAAAAACCATGTATATAAACATTGTAATAACATTTTTCATATAATTCATGTAAGAATAAATAATTCGCTGGCATTTTTTAAATTGATTCAGAAAATTTTTATAAATGAATGCAATTATTTGTAGAACTTGTACAGAACTACAAAAATGTTGTAAAATTATTTTTTTATCTTATTAAAATTGAGACCCAATGAAATAACCTTATTGATTTTCACTTAATGTATGTACTAAACATTTTGAAACAATGTTGCACGAAAAAAAAATTCAAGCTCATTGATAAGCTTTTGTAATGTTATTGGAAAATTTACTACACATATTATAAGAGTAAACCATAAAATAATGAAACATTTATAATTAATATTTGAGTATATCTCTTAGCAACCAGCATAAAGTCAAAGTCCGCAAAGTGTTACATAAATACGAGATTTTGAAGCCGTCCATTCTCGTGGAAAACTCATTTCGAAAAAATATATCTTTAATTTACACTTCCATTTTCTTTACGTTACATTATGCACGTACATTCATAGAAAAAAAAACGAAACACTTTTAATTATTCGGCCATTATACATGCTAGAAAAGAAAGAAAGGTGTCTTCCGACTTGGTTTAAAGTCTTCTTTAAAACTACGTAGGTAAAATTTTGATAAGGGACCATATACAAACCAAAATGAGCATCAACTCTTGATTTTCAAATGGGAACCCCTAACTTTTGCTACATTATTATGTTTAGACCGCAAAATACAGCCAGGATACGAAATTTCACTGCATTCCGTGCAGTAGAACAGGAGTTATTAACGAAAAACGTTTTAGGGACCGTCACCACATTGAAAATGCTTCTTTCAAGGTCACGGCTTATCAAGTAACGGAATGAAAACAAAGATCGAGATTATCCAGCTCAATTCATGATTTTTTAAGTTCTCTTTTTTTCCGTAATCCGATACTTTTTAGCCGATTATGTTGCAGCAAAAAGCGATTTACGGTCGTTTTTTTTTTTTTTTTTTTGAAAAAAAAAGTAAAAATATTTACTGATTTTTGTCTATCTGGATTAACCTAAGAAAGACGGATGGGTTTTGGCTGGTCCATCGTATAGGTCGTTGTTAGTAAATCGAATAATGAAAAATTAAAAATAATGGAACTTTTTGCCTTTTCTAATATGAACCTATTGGATTGCTTATATAATCATTCAGCAAATTAACCTCATAGAAATGTAAATATCCAACCTAATACCTAGAAACATAATGTGAATATGTTTGATAAATGCATTGCACCTATGTTACAGGTTTATTTTGGAATGAATAGAAAGTCTTTTGGTGTAAAATGGAATTGCGCGTTTTTAATTTCGCAGAACATCGGCAGAAGTTTAGGTCATCGCACAAAAAAATATAAAAAATGTACCGCACTACGTGGGAAGGCGCAGCATTAAATAGATTGGAGACTCGAGCGAAGCAAGGTCCATTTATTCCGTGAAAATTTGCTCTAAATACATAAAATGAACGAAGTATCAATCTAAAAAACAAAACAGAAACAAGAGAATATAAATACCCGTTAATGAGCAAAACGTTCATACTCGAACTTTATTTGGGAAAAATTTGGTTATTTGAATTAACCCAGTGAAGAAACACAGAGACTGCTGATTGTTCTAGAGGCTTTTTTGTAATCAAAAAAAGAGAATTTGTTTCAAATCCTAATTTTTGCGAAAGATCATAATGCGTGGTATTATTAAAAAGGCAAAACACAATCGGCGGTTTTAGTTAAACATGTAAGGGCTCTTAAAAGCAATTTGGGAAAGTAATTTCCCAATGCTGTTTCTAGCAACAAGATTCGAGATGTAAAGTAAGACAAAACAACGTTAGAAGCACAAATTTGTAAATCACAGCAAACTTACAATTTACAGCAATTTTGCTGTAATTTACAAATTTGTGCATCTAACGTTGTTTTGTCTTACTTTACTGTTCAGCACAAAGGTATTTATTTATCTTAAGATTCGAGATGGTCCAACCCGTAATTTAAAAAGACAAAAGTTATTTTAGCTTTAACCAAGGTAAACCGAAATCTGACTTCTTGTCATTTCTCCGATTTTGTAACATTACAAACAAAACTTAGCATTATTTGATTTTGTTTCGCGCACTATATACCTACAAACTAACATTTTCTATAGTATCAGGCTGGCGCACCTCTGGCAATACTAGACGCAGCATACCCGACAGTCGGGTTGATCCATCCCGAGACTACAATTTCGTCCTCGCTGGAGATTTCGCAGACTGGAAACGAAACAAATCTGGCGGGATGCAGAAGTCACCTCATTGAAACTGAGAGTGTGAATAAACTGGTAGGTAAAGTAAATTTATCTGCTGTATGTTTACGGCATCTCACTGGTGAGATAAATTTTCTTCATCCACCAGTTTTTAGGCACACTCAGCTTCAATGACATGACACCTGCTTCATTGTTCAGTTAAATCTAGTTCAGGGCTGTTGTGCTCAGTATTAGGACCCACAGCAGTCAGCGAATGGGATAACCAAACCTCAGTTGTATCACAGTGAAGACGCGGGCCACATTCAGCTCGCGAAGTTGGTCCATGTGGCGGCCCGTTGTGTGTTCAGAGAATAAGAGCAGAACGTAGAATTAATTCCAGTGTCATAAAGTTGGAGCCGAATATTCAGATACTGGATTCTGAAAAACATGTATTTATAATAAAATAGGCACCCATTGGTTGATAACGATAATTTTTTTCATTTTATTTCTTTGACGATATTTTTCCATGTTGTTCAAAAGAGAAGAAAATAATTAAAATTTTATCTTTGTCTTGCGAGAATGATTAAATGTGAAATAAACGGCAATGACCGAGAATATAAATAGAAAAATAGTATTTAAATTATTATTAAGAATAGACAAAAACTCAACTTAATCTAACACGCAAATTAATGTTTTGTTAAATCTTTGACGAAGTCAAAAAAAAAAAAAAAAAGTTCACAATTAGCCACAACTATTACTTTTGTGCAGAATACAGCTCAAAACACGCGGCCCGCTAATGCGACTGAGATTTCCTCTCCTACATCTTAACACATTGAAAACACTATACAAAAAAAAAAAAAAGATTAATTTCTAAAACCAGTAAACTTATCTAAGAGCAAATATTACTTTTTGACCCATCTGGATACTGTTAAAAGCGAAACTTCACACTGTCGGCTATTTTTCGAGTACTTTTTCCCGATTTAGACAATACAATAATTTTTCCTTTTAGTAGATTATCACCGGGAAGAGCCATTAATTCTACACTGTCTATTGCAACATGACTAGCAAGACAATGAGGTTTTGTTGTATGTTTCTAAGAAAAAGTTGTGCATGTTAATTTTTTTGAGCAATCACGATTGCTTATTGCTTTTATTTGACTGTTTTGATGTGGTATCATTTTATTTCCCCACCAGCACCCTCCGCAGCACCATCGTCGGCCGGCCGCCTCACGATGCTGCTCCTCTGGCGAAAACCGTCTCCAGGTTGCGTCAATATCCTACACACACACACGCATACATACACACACATACACATACACTCACATACACTCACTCATGCCTGCACAGACACAAACACACATGCCTACATAAACACACACATACGAACGCCTACACACACGCGCGTACACACACATAGGAACGCCTACACGCACACGCGCGTACACACACACACACACGAACGCCTACACGCACATGCGCGTACACACACAGCACTGCATATACAACACGCACACACACAGCACTGCATACACAACACGCACACACATGCATACATACACACACGCACCCACGCACATGCGCCTACACAAACACACACACATGCGCTTACACAAACACACACGCGCATGCATACACACGCTCGTGATTGCGAAAAACATTATTTTAATTCAAGATGCCAAAAATTCAAATTAATATAAATATATATATATATATATATATATATATATATTGAGTTATTGTTTTACAAAAGGCTATGGCTAAACGCAGAAAGGAAAAAAAAAACAGAAGTATTTTAAGTGTAGCTTTTAATTTAAAAAGTTCTATAAAATATTCTTTTATTAAACAATGAAGTAGTGTTTCGCTTTATTTGCACATTGACGTCTGAACGATATCCACAAAAAACTGACGGTTGCAATATTGTGTTGTTCTTCTGCAGAGACAGCGAATAAATTTATGCATTAAAAATTTCATAGACATACCTCTAATGTAGAAAAATTACGTTATAATTTGTTCGCTTATTTTATCGAACAATTTTTTTTTCTTTTTTTTACCGAAGAAACTAACTTTCATAAGTTCTGTTTTAAAAAAGTATACGGTCCCCTAAAGTAGGAAAAAATGAATTTTTAAGCATAGCGCAAAAACTACTGAATATTTTGAGCTCAAATTTTGGATTCCAACATAAAAGCTCTTCTAAATTGTTTTACTGTTAAAATTTAATATGGTTTCAGATCATATTTTTTTCAAAAAATATTAAAATAATTCATAAAAAAACAAAAATTACATTTTAGGTGTTGTAAATGATGTTTTTATTATTGGGTCGATTCATATTTTGATATGAAAAAACTATCTTTGACGTGCCTAATCTAGTTTTTGTGTTATGAGTAAAAATATCAAAATACGTTTTAACATTACGAAAGGAATTTTTCAAAACTCGATTCTGAAGTAACGGCTGGATCGAATTAATTAAAACTTTGTATACAAAGTTAAAAAAGTATTCTGATCACAAATATGTGATAAAAAAAGTGGTTCTCATTGAAAAATTTGAAGTTGATGCTCGTTCCGTGTCACGTTTCGGGATTTTAATGGTTTTTATCCACTTCCTGGAAAAATTAAGTATTCTTGACAAAAAGTTTCCTGAATTGCTATAATTCGCAAGAATGCAGACCTTTCACTGTTGTGAAAAATATTTTTAGCTCCCAGTTTAAAGATTAACTGAGCGCATTTATAAAATGTATCGGCTTTAGTTTATGTACGGTCTGTCCATGCTAATTAAGCTCCCAAAGGGGAAAAAAAGGTGTGGACTGCATTGCTTTGCAAGATTTTGCAGGCAAGAAAAATTCTCGTTACTTGCTTGCAATTCTGGCATATCTTTGGCCATGCTTGCAATAATGCTCTTTTAACTTCCTTGGTGTATCAGAATGATGACACGATATTCTTTCCATAGACACGACTGGTTTTAAACGGGAAGATTTCTGAATTTTTCATTAGGCTTCCAGGAAAATATCAGGAAGGTTACTGAATTTTAGCGGAAAAAATTTCTGGAATTTGCAAGATATGTCACTAGCAGATATTGGGCACATCAGCTGCCCATTATTTTCCAGGAACGTTTCTGAATTGTTTTTACAGTGTACACACACGTTGCAGCTGCCGAAAAAACGCCTGTACCTCGAGTTTAAAAATTATCACCGCCGAAGCTAATGTAGGCCTGAGACTGATCGTAGAGGACTTTGCTAAAGAAATCCAAAAGGAAACAATACATCTTTCAATGTAAGTCGGACACATTTATTTTGGAAACTGCTCGCATACACGCACACGCATGTATGTATATATGTATGTAAGTATGTATGTTTGCATGTATATATGTATATGATATTCTGTGCAACCTAATTTTATGCAAGTTTCATCTAAGCAAGTTCGGAAAGGTTGGCGAAGAAAATTGGAATTGAACGAGGTCCAGGTGGTTTTTGACAGCAGCACGTACACACACGGTGCAGCTACCAAAAAACTGCTTGTACCTCGAGTCGCAAAATCATCGTCGCCGAAGCTAATGGAGGCCAGAGACTGTTCGCAGAGGACTTCGCTGAAGAAATCCAAAAGAAAACAATACTTCTTCAGAAGTAACTCGGACATGTTTATTTTGGAAGGTGCAAGCATGCAGTCACACATGTATGTATGTATGTATGTAGGCATGTATGTATGTATGTATGAATGTATATATATGTATATGATATTTTATGCAACCACATTTTATGCAAGTTTCATCTCATAAGCTCTCAAAGAATGGCGTAGAAGATTTGAGTTGACCGAGGTCCAGGCGGTTTTTGACAGTAGCACGTACACACACGGTGCAGCGGCCGAAAAAACGCCTTAAACTCGACTCTCATAATCATCGCCGCCGAAGCTAATGGAGGCCTGAAAGTGGTCACAGAGGACTTCGCTGAAGAAATTCAAGAGGAAATAACACTTCTTCAAAAGTAAGAAGGACATATTTATTTTGGAAATTGTAAGCACGCACACACACATGTATGTATGTATGTATGTATTTATGTATGTATGAATGTATGTATACATGTATATGATATTCTAAGCAACCTCATTTTATGCAAGTTTCAGCTAAGCAAGCTCTCAAAGAATAGCGTAGAAGATTGGAGTTGACCGAGGTCCAGGCGGTTTCTGACAGCAGCACGTACACACACGGTGCCGCGGCCGAAAAAACGCCTGTACCTCGACTCTCAAAATCCTTGTCGCCGAAGCTAATGGAGGCCTGAGAGTGGTAGCAGATTACTTCGCTGAAGAAATCCAAAAGGAAACAATACTTCTTTAAAAGTAAGTCGGACGTATTTATTTTAAAAACTACACGCACGCACGCACACACTCATGTGTGTATGTCTGCATGTATATATATATATATATGTATGTATACGATACTCTGAGCAACTCCTTTTAGGCAAGTTTCAGCTAGGCTAGTTCGAAAAGATTGGCGTAGAAGATTTTAATTGACCGAGGTCCAGGTGGTTTTTGAAAGCAGCACGTACACACACTGTGCAGGTGTCAAAAAAAGGCCTATACCTCGAGTGTCAAGATCATCGTCGCCAAAGATAATAGATACGTGAGACTGGTCGTATAGGACTTTGCTGATGAAATCTAAAAGGAAACAATACTTCTTTAAAAGTAAGTCAGACGTATTTATTTTTTAAAGTGCAAGCACGCACACAAACATGTATGTATGTATGCATGTAGGCATGTATGTATGTATGTATATATGTACGTATATATGTATGTATGAATGTATATATGTGTATGTTATTCTGTGCAACCTCATTTTATGCAAGTTTCATCTAAGCAAGCTCTCAAAGAATGGCGGAGAAGATTGGAGTTGACCAAGGTCGGGGTGGTTTTTGACAGCAGCACGTACACACACGGTGCAGCTGCCGAAAGAAATGTCTGTACCTCGAGTCTTAAAATCAGTGTCGCCGAAGCTAATGGAGGCCTGACACTGGTTGCATAGGACTTTGCTGAACAAGTTCAAGAGAAAATAATACTTCTTTAAAAGTAAGTCGGACATATATATTTTCGAAGGCGCAAGCATGCACACACACATGTACGTATGTATGTAGGCATATATGTATGTATGTATGTATGTATGTATGTATGTATGTATGTATGTATGTATGTATGTATGTATGTATGCATACGATATTCTAAGCAACCTCACTTTATGCAACTTTCATCCAAGCAAGCTCTCAAAGAATAACGCAGAAGATTGTAGTTGACCGAGGTCCAGGCGGTTTTTGACAGCAGCACGTACACATACGGTGCAGCTGCCAAAAAACTGCCTGTACCTCGAGTGTCAAAATCATCGTCGCCGAAGCTAATGGAGGCATAAGAGTGGTCAAAGAGGACTTCGCTGGCGAAATCCAAGAGGAAATAATACTTCTTTAAAAGTAAGTCGGACATATTAATTTTGGAAGGTGCAAGCACGCACTCACACATATATGTATGTAGGCATTAATGTATGTATGCATGTATGAATGTATGTATATATGCATATGATATTCTAAGCAACCTCATTTTAGGCAAGTGTCAGCTAAGCAAGCTCTCAAAGAATAACGTAGAAGATTGGAGTTGACCGAGGTCCAGGCGGTTTTTGACTGCAGCACGTACACACACGGTGCAGCTGCCAAAAAACTGCCTGTACCTCGAGTCTCAAAATCATCGTCGTCGAAGCTAATGGAGGCATAAGAGTGGTCGCAGAGGACTTCGCTGGCGAAATCCAAGAGGAAATAATACTTCTTTAAAAGTAAGTCGGATATATTTATTTTGGAAGGTGCAAGCACGCACCCACACATGTATGTATGTATGTATGTAGGCATTAATGTATGTATGCATGTATGAATGTATGTATGTATGCATACGATATTCGAAGCAACTTCATTTTATGCAAGTTTCATCTAAATAAACTCTCAAAGAATAACGCAGAAGATTGTAGTTGACCGAGGTCCAGGCGGTTTTTGACAGCAGCACGTACACACATTGTGCAGCTGCCAAAAAACTGCCTGTACCTTGAGTCTTAAAATCATCGTCGCCGAAGCTAATGGAGGCATGAGAGTGGTCGCAGAGGGCTTCGCTGACAAAATCCAACAGGAAATATTACTTCTTTAAAAGTAAGTCGAACATATTTATTTTGGAAGGTGCAAGCACGCACCCAGATATGTATGTATGTATGTATGTAGGCATGTATGTATGTATGCATGTATGAATGTATGTATACATGCATATGATATTCTAAGCAACCTCATTTTAGGCAAGTTTCAGCTAAGCAAGCTCTCAAAGAATAACGTAGAATATTGGAGTTGACCGAGGTCCAGGCGGTTTTTGACAGCAGCACGTACACACACGGTGCAGCTGCCAAAAAACTGCCTGTACCTCGAATCTTAAAATCATCGTCGCCGAAGCTAATGGAGGCATGAGAGTGGTCGCAGACGACTTCGCTGAAGCAATCCAAGAGGAAACAATACTTCTTGAAAAGTAAGTTGGACACATTTATTTTTGAAGGTGCAAGCACGCACCCACACATGTATGTATGTATGTATGTAGGCATGTATGTATGTATGCATGTATGAATGTATGTATATATGCATATGATATTCTAAGCAACCTCATTTTAGGCAAGTGTCAGCTAACGAAGCTCTCAAAGAATAACGTAGAACATTGGAGATGACCGAGGTCCAGGCGGTTTTTGACAGCAGCACGTACACACACGGTGCAGCTGCCAAAAAACTGCCTGTACCTCGAGTCTTAAAATCATCGTCGCCGAAGCTAATGGAGGCATGAGAGTGGTCGCAGAGGACTTCGCTGAAGCAATCCAAGAGGAAACAATACTTCTTGAAATGTAAGTTGGACACATTTATTTTGGAAGGCGCAAGCACGCACCCAGATATGTATGTATGTAGGTATGTAGGCATGTATGTATGTATGCATGTATGAATGTATGTATGTATGCATACGATATTCTAAGCAACTTCATTTTATGCAAGTTTCATCTAAGCAAGCTCTCAAAGAATAACGCAGAAGATTGTAGTTGACCGAGGTCCAGGCGGTTTTTGACAGCAGCACGTACACATACGGTGCAGCTGCCAAAAAACTGCCTGTACCTCGATCTCAAAATCATCGTCGCCGAAGCTAATGGAGGCATGAGAGTGGTCGCAGAGGACTTCGCTGACGAAATCCAAGAGGAAATGATACTTCTTTAAAAATAGGTCGGACATATTTATTTTGGAAGGTGCAAGCACGCACTCACACATGTATGTATGTATGTAGGCATTAATGTATGTATACATGTAGGAATGTATGTATATATGCATATGATATTCTAAGCAACCTCATTTTAGGCAAGTTTCAGCTAAGCAAGCGCTCAAAGAATAACGTAGAATATTGGAGTTGACCGAGGTCCAGGCGGTTTTTGACAGCAGCACGTACACATACGGTGCAGCTGCCAAAAAACTGCCTGTACCTCGAGTCTTAAAATCATCGTCGCCGAAGCTAATGGAGGCATGAGAGTGGTCGCAGAGGACTTCGCTGAAAAAAATTCAAGAGGAAATATTACTTCTTTAAAAGTAAGTCAAACATATTTATTTTGGAAGGTGCAAGCACGCACCCACACATGTACGTATGTATGTATGTAGGCATGTATGTATGTATGCATGTATGAATGTATGTATATATGTATATGATATTCTAAGCAACCTCCTTTTAAGCAAGTTTCTGCTAAGCAAGCTCTCAAAGAATAACGTAGAAGATTGTAGTTGAACGAGGTCCAGGCGGTTTTTGACAGCAGCACGTACACACACGGTGCAGCTGCCAAAAAACTGCCTGTACCTCGAGTCTCAAAATCATCGTCGCCGAAGCTAATGGAGGCATGAGAGTGGTCGCAGAGGGCTTCGCTGACAAAATCCAAGAGGAAATATTACTTCTTTAAAAGTAAGTCGAACATATTTATTTTGGAAGGTGCAATCACGCACTCACACATGTATGTATGTATGTATGTAGGCATTAATGTATGTATGCATGTAGGAATGTATGTATGTATGCATACGATATTCTAAGCAACTTCATTTTATGCAAGTTTCATCTAAGCAAGCTCTCAAAGAATAACGCAGAAGATTGTAGTTGACCGAGGTTCGGGCCGGTTTTTGACAGCAGCACGTACACATATGGTGCAGCTGCCAAAAAACTGCCTGTACCTCGAGTCTCAATATCATCGTCGCCGAAACTAATGGAGGCATGAGAGTGGTCGCAGAGGACTTCGCTGGCGAAATCCAAGAGGAAGTAATACTTCTTTAAAAGTAAGTCGGACATATTTATTTTGGAAGGTGCAAGCACGCACTCACACATGTATGTATGTAAACATTAATGTATGTATGCATGTATGAATGTATGTATATATGTATATGATATTCTAAGCAACCTCATTCTAGGCAAGTGTCAGATAACAAGCTCTCAAAGAATAACGTAGAACATTGGAGTTGACCGAGGTCCAGGCGGTTTTTGACAGCAGCACGTACACACACGGTGCAGCTGCCAAAAAACTGCCTGTACCTCGAGTCTTAAAATCATCGTCGCCGAAGCTAATGGAGGCATGAGAGTGGTCGCAGAGGACTTCGCTGAAGCAATCCAAGAGGAAACAATACTTCTTGAAAAGTAAGTTGAACACATTTATTTTGGTAGGTGCAAGCACGCACTCACACATGTATGTATGTATGTATGTAGGGATTAATGTATGTATGCATGTATGAATGTATGTATGTATGCATACGATATTCGAAGCAACTTCATTTTATGCAAGTTTCATCTAAATAAACTCTCAAAGAATAACGCAGAAGATTGTAGTTTACCGAGGTCCAGGCGGTTTTTGACAGCAGCACGTACACAAACGGTGCAGCTGCCAAAAAACTGCCTGTACCTCGATCTCAAAGTCATCGTCGCCGAAGCTAATGGAGGCATGAGAGTGGTCGCAGAGGACTTCGCTGACAAAATCCAAGAGGAAATATTACTTCTTTAAAAGTAAGTCGAACATATTTATTTTGGAAGGTGCAAGCACGCACCCACCCATGTATGTATGTATGTATGTAGGCATGTATGTATGTATGCATGTATGAATGTATGTATATATGCATATGATATTCTAAGCAACCTCATTTTAGGCAAGTGTCAGCTAAGCAAGCTCTTAAAGAATAACGTAGAAGATTGGAGTTGACCGAGGTCCAGGCGGTTTTTGACAGCAGCACGTACACACACGGTGCAGCTGCCAAAAAACTGCCTGTACCTCGAGTCTTAAAATCATCGTCGCCGAAGCTAATGGAGGCATGAGAGTGGTCGCAGACGACTTCGCTGAAGCAATCCAAGAGGAAACAATACTTCTTAAAAAGTAAGTTGGACACATTTATTTTTGAAACTGCTCGAATACACGCACACACATATATGTAGGTACGTATGTAGGCATACGATATTCTAAGCAACTTCATTTTATGCAAGTTTCATCTAAATAAACTCTCAAAGAATAACGCAGAAGATTGTAGTTGACCGAGTCACAGGCGGTTTTTGACAGCAGCACGTACACATACGGTGCAGCTGCCAAAAAACTGCCTGTACCTCGAGTCTCAAAATCATCGTCACCGAAGCTAATGGAGGCATGAGAGTGGTCGCAGAGGACTTCGCTGACAAAATCCAAGAGGAAATATTACTTCTTTAAAAGTAAGTCGGACATATTTATTTTGGAATGGTGCAAGCACGCACCCACACATGTATGTATGTATGTATATAGGCATTAATGTGTGTATGCATGTATGAATGTATGTATATAGGTATATGATATTCTAAGCAATCTCATTTTATGCAAGTTTCAGCTAAGCAAGCTCTCAAAGAATAGCGTAGAATATTGGAGTTGACCGAGGTCCAGGCAGTTCTTGACAGCAGAACGTACACACACGGTGCAGCTGCCAAAAAACTGTCTGTCCCTCGAGTCTTAAAACCATCGTCGCCGAAGCTAATGGAGGCATGAGAGTGGTCGCAGAGGACTTCGCTGACAAAATCCAAGAGGAAATATTACTTCTTTAAAAGTAAGTCGAACATATTTATTTTGGAAGGTGCAAGCACGCACTCACACATGTATGTATGTATTTATGTAGGCATTAATGTATGTATGCATGTAGGAATGTATGTATATATGCATATGATATTCTAAGCAACCCCATTTTAGGCAAATTTCAGCTAAGCAAGCACTCAAAGAATAACGTAGAATATTGGAGTTGACCGATGTCCAGGCGGTTTTTGACAGCAGCACGTACACACACGGTGCAGCTGCCAAAAAACTGCCTGTACCTCGAGTCTTAAAATCATCGTCGCCGAAGCTAATGAACGCATGAGAGTGGTCGCAGACGACTTCACTGAAGCAATCCAAGAGGAAACAATACTTCTTGAGAAGTAAGTTGGACACATTTATTTAGGAAGGTGCAAGCACGCACCCACACATGTATGTATGTATGTATGTAGGCATTAATGTATGTATGCATGTATGAATGTATGTATATGTGCATATGATATTCTAAGCAACCTCATTTTAGGCAAGTTTCATCTAAATAAACTCTCAAAGAATAACGTAGAATATTGGAGTTGACCGAGGTCCAGGCGGTTTTTGACAGCAGCACGTACACACATGGTGCAGCTGCCTAAAAACTGCCTGTACCTTGAGTCTTAAAATCATCGTCACCGAAGCTAATGGAGGCATGAGAGTGGTCGCAGAGGGCTTCGCTGACAAAATCCAACAGGAAATATTACTTCTTTAAAAGTAAGTCGAACATATTTATTTTGGAAGGTGCAAGCACGCACCCAGATATGTATGTATGTATGTATGTAGGCATGTATGTATGTATGCATGTATGAATGTATGTATACATGCATATGATATTCTAAGCAACCTCATTTTAGGCAAGTTTCAGCTAAGCAAGCTCTCAAAGAATAACGTAGAATATTGGAGTTGACCGAGGTCCAGGCGGTTTTTGACAGCAGCACGTACACACACGGTGCAGCTGCCAAAAAACTGCCTGTACCTCGAATCTTAAAATCATCGTCGCCGAAGCTAATGGAGGCATGAGAGTGGTCGCAGACGACTTCGCTGAAGCAATCCAAGAGGAAACAATACTTCTTGAAAAGTAAGTTGGACACATTTATTTTTGAAGGTGCAAGCACGCACCCACACATGTATGTATGTATGTATGTATGTAGGCATGTATGTATGTATGCATGTATGAATGTATGTATATATGTATATGATATTCTAAGCAACCTCCTTTTAAGCAAGTTTCTGCTAAGCAAGCTCTCAAAGAATAACGTAGAAGATTGTAGTTGAACGAGGTCCAGGCGGTTTTTGACAGCAGCACGTACACACACGGTGCAGCTGCCAAAAAACTGCCTGTACCTCGAGTCTCAAAATCATCGTCGCCGAAGCTAATGGAGGCATGAGAGTGGTCGCAGAGGGCTTCGCTGACAAAATCCAAGAGGAAATATTACTTCTTTAAAAGTAAGTCGAACATATTTATTTTGGAAGGTGCAATCACGCACTCACACATGTATGTATGTATGTATGTAGGCATTAATGTATGTATGCATGTAGGAATGTATGTATGTATGCATACGATATTCTAAGCAACTTCATTTTATGCAAGTTTCATCTAAGCAAGCTCTCAAAGAATAACGCAGAAGATTGTAGTTGACCGAGGTTCGGGCCGGTTTTTGACAGCAGCACGTACACATATGGTGCAGCTGCCAAAAAACTGCCTGTACCTCGAGTCTCAATATCATCGTCGCCGAAACTAATGGAGGCATGATAGTGGTCGCAGAGGACTTCGCTGGCGAAATCCAAGAGGAAGTAATACTTCTTTAAAAGTAAGTCGGACATATTTATTTTGGAAGGTGCAAGCACGCACTCACACATGTATGTATGTAAACATTAATGTATGTATGCATGTATGAATGTATGTATATATGTATATGATATTCTAAGCAACCTCATTCTAGGCAAGTGTCAGATAACAAGCTCTCAAAGAATAACGTAGAACATTGGAGTTGACCGAGGTCCAGGCGGTTTTTGACAGCAGCACGTACACACACGGTGCAGCTGCCAAAAAACTGCCTGTACCTCGAGTCTTAAAATCATCGTCGCCGAAGCTAATGGAGGCATGAGAGTGGTCGCAGAGGACTTCGCTGAAGCAATCCAAGAGGAAACAATACTTCTTGAAAAGTAAGTTGAACACATTTATTTTGGTAGGTGTAAGCACGCACTCACACATGTATGTATGTATGTATGTAGGGATTAATGTATGTATGCATGTATGAATGTATGTATGTATGCATACGATATTCGAAGCAACTTCATTTTATGCAAGTTTCATCTAAATAAACTCTCAAAGAATAACGCAGAAGATTGTAGTTTACCGAGGTCCAGGCGGTTTTTGACAGCAGCACGTACACATACGGTGCAGCTGCCAAAAAACTGCCTGTACCTCGATCTCAAAGTCATCGTCGCCGAAGCTAATGGAGGCATGAGAGTGGTCGCAGAGGACTTCGCTGACAAAATCCAAGAGGAAATATTACTTCTTTAAAAGTAAGTCGAACATATTTATTTTGGAAGGTGCAAGCACGCACCCACCCATGTATGTATGTATGTATGTAGGCATGTATGTATGTATGCATGTATGAATGTATGTATATATGCATATGATATTCTAAGCAACCTCATTTTAGGCAAGTGTCAGCTAAGCAAGCTCTTAAAGAATAACGTAGAAGATTGGAGTTGACCGAGGTCCAGGCGGTTTTTGACAGCAGCACGTACACACACGGTGCAGCTGCCAAAAAACTGCCTGTACCTCGAGTCTTAAAATCATCGTCGCCGAAGCTAATGGAGGCATGAGAGTGGTCGCAGACGACTTCGCTGAAGCAATCCAAGAGGAAACAATACTTCTTAAAAAGTAAGTTGGACACATTTATTTTTGAAACTGCTCGAATACACGCACACACATATATGTAGGTACGTATGTAGGCATACGATATTCTAAGCAACTTCATTTTATGCAAGTTTCATCTAAATAAACTCCCAAAGAATAACGCAGAAGATTGTAGTTGACCGAGTCCCAGGCGGTTTTTGACAGCAGCACGTACACATACGGTGCAGCTGCCAAAAAACTGCCTGTACCTCGAGTCTCAAAATCATCGTCACCGAAGCTAATGGAGGCATGAGAGTGGTCGCAGAGGACTTCGCTGACAAAATCCAAGAGGAAATATTACTTCTTTAAAAGTAAGTCGGACATATTTATTTTGGAAGGGTGCAAGCACGCACCCACACATGTATGTATGTATGTATATAGGCATTAATGTGTGTATGCATGTATGAATGTATGTATATAGGTATATGATATTCTAAGCAATCTCATTTTATGCAAGTTTCAGCTAAGCAAGCTCTCAAAGAATAGCGTAGAATATTGGAGTTGACCGAGGTCCAGGCAGTTTTTGACAGCAGAACGTACACACACGGTGCAGCTGCCAAAAAACTGTCTGTCCCTCGAGTCTTAAAACCATCGTCGCCGAAGCTAATGGAGGCATGAGAGTGGTCGCAGAGGACTTCGCTGACAAAATCCAAGAGGAAATATTACTTCTTTAAAAGTAAGTCGAACATATTTATTTTGGAAGGTGCAAGCACGCACTCACACATGTATGTATGTATTTATGTAGGCATTAATGTATGTATGCATGGAGGAATGTATGTATATATGCATATGATATTCTAAGCAACCCCATTTTAGGCAAATTTCAGCTAAGCAAGCACTCAAAGAATAACGTAGAATATTGGAGTTGACCGATGTTCAGGCGGTTTTTGACAGCAGCACGTACACACACGGTGCAGCTGCCAAAAAACTGCCTGTACCTCGAGTCTTAAAATCATCGTCGCCGAAGCTAATGAACGCATGAGAGTGGTCGCAGACGACTTCACTGAAGCAATCCAAGAGGAAACAATACTTCTTGAAAAGTAAGTTGGACACATTTATTTAGGAAGGTGCAAGCACGCACCCACACATGTATGTATGTATGTATGTAGGCATTAATGTATGTATGCATGTATGAATGTATGTATATGTGCATATGATATTCTAAGCAACCTCATTTTAGGCAAGTTTCATCTAAATAAACTCTCAAAGAATAACGTAGAATATTGGAGTTGACCGAGGTCCAGGCGGTTTTTGACAGCAGCACGTACACACATGGTGCAGCTGCCTAAAAACTGCCTGTACCTTGAGTCTTAAAATCATCGTCGCCGAAGCTAATGGAGGCATGAGAGTGGTCGCAGAGGGCTTCGCTGACAAAATCCAACAGGAAATATTACTTCTTTAAAAGTAAGTCGAACATATTTATTTTGGAAGGTGCAAGCACGCACCCAGATATGTATGTATGTATGTATGTAGGCATGTATGTATGTATGCATGTATGAATGTATGTATACATGCATATGATATTCTAAGCAACCTCATTTTAGGCAAGTTTCAGCTAAGCAAGCTCTCAAAGAATAACGTAGAATATTGGAGTTGACCGAGGTCCAGGCGGTTTTTGACAGCAGCACGTACACACACGGTGCAGCTGCCAAAAAACTGCCTGTACCTCGAATCTTAAAATCATCGTCGCCGAAGCTAATGGAGGCATGAGAGTGGTCGCAGACGACTTCGCTGAAGCAATCCAAGAGGAAACAATACTTCTTGAAAAGTAAGTTGGACACATTTATTTTTGAAGGTGCAAGCACGCACCCACACATGTATGTATGTATGTATGTATGTATGTAGGCATGTATGTATGTATGCATGTATGAATGTATGTATATATGCATATGATATTCTAAGCAACCTCATTTTAGGCAAGTGTCAGCTAACGAAGCTCTCAAAGAATAACGCAGAAGATTGTAGTTGACCGAGGTCCAGGCGGTTTTTGACAGCAGCACGTACACATACGGTGCAGCTGCCAGAAAACTGCCTGTACCTCGAGTCTCAAAATCATCGTCGCCGAAGCTAATGGAGGCATGAGAGTGGTCGCAGAGGACTTCGCTGGCGAAATCCAAGAGGAAATGATACTTCTTTAAAAATAGGTCGGACATATTTATTTTGGAAGGTGCAAGCACGCACTCACACATGTATGTATGTATGAAGGCATTAATGTAAGTATACATGTAGGAATGTATGTATATATGCATATGATATTCTAAGTAACCTCATTTTAGGCAAGTTTCAGCTAAGCAAGCGCTCAAAGAATAACGTAGAATATTGGAGTTGACCGAGGTCCAGGCGGTTTTTGACAGCAGCACGTACACATACGGTGCAGCTGCCAAAAAACTGCCTGTACCTCGAGTCTTAAAATCATCGTCGCCGAAGCTAATGGAGGCATGAGAGTGTGTCGCAGAGGACTTCGCTGAAGCAATCCAAGAGGAAACAATACTTCTTGAAAAGTAAGTTGGACACATTTATTTTTGAAACTGCTCGAATACACGCACACACATATATGTATGTATGTATGCATACGATATTCTAAGCAACTTCATTTTATGCAAGTTTCATCTAAGCAAGCTCTCAAAGAATAACGCAGAAGATTGTAGTTGACCGAGGTTCAGCCGGTTTTTGACAGCAGCACGTACTCATATGGTGCAGCTGCCAAAAAACTGCCTGTACCTCGAGTCTCAATATCATCGTCGCCGAAACTAATGGAGGCATGAGAGTGGTCGCAGAGGACTTCGCTGGCGAAATCCAAGAGGAAGTAATACTTCTTTAAAAGTAAGTCGTCGCTGAAGCAATCCAAGAGGAAACAATACTTCTTGAAAAGTAAGTTGGACACATTTATTTTGGAAGGTGCAAGCCCGCACCCACACATGTATGTATGTATGTATGTAGGCATTAATGTATGTATGCATGTATGAATGTATGTATATATGTATATGATATTCTAAGCAACCTCCTATTATGCAAGTTTCAGCTAAGCAAGCTCTCAAAGAATAACATAGAAGATTGGAGTTGACCGAGGTCCAGGCGGTTTTTGACAGCAGCACGTACACACACGGTGCAGCTGCCAAACAACTGCCTGTACTTCGAGTCTCAAAATCATCGTCGCCGAAGCTAATGGAGGCCTGAGAGTGGTAGCAGAGGACTGCGCTGACAAAATCCAAGAGGAAATATTACTTCTTTAAAAGTAAGTCGAACATATTTATTTTGGAAGGTGCAAGCACGCACCCACACATGTATGTATGTATGTATGTAGGCATGTATGTATGTATGCATGTATGAATGTATGTATATATGTATATGATATTCTAAGCAACCTCCTTTTATGCAAGTTTCCGCTAAGCAAGCTCTCAAAGAATAACGTAGAAGATTGGAGTTGACCGAGGTCCAGGCGGTTTTTGACAGCAGTACGTACACACACGGTGCAGCTGCCAAAAAACTGCCTGTACCTCGAGTCTCAAAATCATCTTCGCCGAAGCTAATGGAGGCCTGAGAGTGATAGCAGGGGACTGCGCTGAAGCAATCCAAAAGGAAACAATACTTCTTTAAAAGTAAGTCGGACATATTTATTATGGAAGGGGTGCAAGCACGCCCTCACACATGTATGTATGTATGTATGTATGAAGGCATTAATGTATGTATGCATGTATGAATGTTTGTATGTATGCATACGATATTCTAAGCAACTTCATTTTATGCAAGTTTCATCTAAACAAGCTCTGAAAGAATAACGCAGAAGATTGTAGTTGACCGAGGTCCATGCGGTTTTTGACAGCAGCACGTACACATACGGTGCAGCTGCCAAAAAACTGCCTGTACCTCGAGTCTTAAAATCGTCGTCGCCGAAGCTAATGGAGGCATGAGAGTGGTCGCAGAGAACTTTGCTGAAAAATCCAAGAGGAAATATTACTTCCTTAAAAGTAAGTCGGACATATTTATTTTGGAAGGTGCAAGCACGCACTCACACATGTATGTATGTATGTATGTAGGCATGTATGTATGTATGCATGTATGAATGTATGTATATATGTATATGATATTCTAAGCAACCTCCTTTTATGCAAGTTTCTGCTAAGCAAGCTCTCAAAGAATAACGTAGAAGATTGGAGTTGACCGAGGCCCAGGCGGTTTTTGACAGCAGCACGTACACACACGGTGCAGCTGCCAAAAAACTGTCTGTACCTCGAGTCTCAAAATCATCTTCGCCGAAGCTAATGGAGGCCTGAGAGTGGTAGCAGCGGACTGCGCTGAAGCAATCCAAAAGGAAACAATACTTCCTTAAAAGTAAGTCGGACATATTTATTTTGGAAGGGGTGCAAGCACGCACTTACACATGTATGTATGTATGTATGTAGGCATTAATGTATGTATGCATGTATGAATGTATGTATGTATGCATACGATATTCTAAGCAACTTCATTTTATGCAAGTTTCATCTAAGCAAGCTCTCAAAGAATAACGCAGAAGATTGTAGTTGACCGAGGTCCATGCGGTTTTTGACAGCAGCACGTACACATACGGTGCAGCTGCCAAAAAACTGCCTGTACCTCGAGTCTCAAAATCATCGTCGCCGAAGCTAATGGAGGCATGAGAGTGGTCGCAGAGGACTTCGCTGAAGCAATCCAAGAGGAAACAATACTTCTTGAAAAGTAAGTTGGACACATTTATTTTGGAAGGTGCAAGCCCGCACCCACACATGTATGTATGTATGTATGTAGGCATTAATGTATGTATGCATGTATGAATGTATGTATATATGTATATGATATTCTAAGCAACCTCCTATTATGCAAGTTTCAGCTAAGCAAGCTCTCAAAGAATAACATAGAAGATTGGAGTTGACCGAGGTCCAGGCGGTTTTTGACAGCAGCACGTACACACACGGTGCAGCTGCCAAACAACTGCCTGTACTTCGAGTCTCAAAATCATCGTCGCCGAAGCTAATGGAGGCCTGAGAGTGGTAGCAGAGGACTGCGCTGACAAAATCCAAGAGGAAATATTACTTCTTTAAAAGTAAGTCGAACATATTTATTTTGGAAGGTGCAAGCACGCACCCACACATGTATGTATGTATGTATGTAGGCATGTATGTATGTATGCATGTATGAATGTATGTATATATGTATATGATATTCTAAGCAACCTCCTTTTATGCAAGTTTCCGCTAAGCAAGCTCTCAAAGAATAACGTAGAAGATTGGAGTTGACCGAGGTCCAGGCGGTTTTTGACAGCAGTACGTACACACACGGTGCAGCTGCCAAAAAACTGCCTGTACCTCGAGTCTCAAAATCATCTTCGCCGAAGCTAATGGAGGCCTGAGAGTGATAGCAGGGGACTGCGCTGAAGCAATCCAAAAGGAAACAATACTTCTTTAAAAGTAAGTCGGACATATTTATTATGGAAGGGGTGCAAGCACGCCCTCACACATGTATGTATGTATGTATGTATGTAGGCATTAATGTATGTATGCATGTATGAATGTTTGTATGTATGCATACGATATTCTAAGCAACTTCATTTTATGCAAGTTTCATCTAAACAAGCTCTGAAAGAATAACGCAGAAGATTGTAGTTGACCGAGGTCCATGCGGTTTTTGACAGCAGCACGTACACATACGGTGCAGCTGCCAAAAAACTGCCTGTACCTCGAGTCTTAAAATCGTCGTCGCCGAAGCTAATGGAGGCATGAGAGTGGTCGCAGAGAACTTTGCTGAAAAATCCAAGAGGAAATATTACTTCCTTAAAAGTAAGTCGGACATATTTATTTTGGAAGGTGCAAGCACGCACTCACACATGTATGTATGTATGTATGTAGGCATGTATGTATGTATGCATGTATGAATGTATGTATATATGTATATGATATTCTAAGCAACCTCCTTTTATGCAAGTTTCTGCTAAGCAAGCTCTCAAAGAATAACGTAGAAGATTGGAGTTGACCGAGGCCCAGGCGGTTTTTGACAGCAGCACGTACACACACGGTGCAGCTGCCAAAAAACTGTCTGTACCTCGAGTCTCAAAATCATCTTCGCCGAAGCTAATGGAGGCCTGAGAGTGGTAGCAGCGGACTGCGCTAAAGCAATCCAAAAGGAAACAATACTTCTTTAAAAGTAAGTCGGACATATTTATTTTGGAAGGGGTGCAAGCACGCACTTACACATGTATGTATGTATGTATGTAGGCATTAATGTATGTATGCATGTATGAATGTATGTATGTATGCATACGATATTCTAAGCAACTTCATTTTATGCAAGTTTCATCTAAGCAAGCTCTCAAAGAATAACGCAGAAGATTGTAGTTGACCGAGGTCCATGCGGTTTTTGACAGCAGCACGTACACATACGGTGCAGCTGCCAAAAAACTGCCTGTACCTCGAGTCTCAAAATCATCGTCGCCGAAGCTAATGGAGGCATGAGAGTGGTCGCAGAGGACTTCGCTGACAAAATCCAAGAGGAAATATTACTTCTTTAAAAGTAAGTCGAACATATTCATTTTGGAAGGTGCAAGCACGCACCCACACATGTAAGTATGTATGTATGTAGGCATGTATGTATGTATGCATGTATGAATGTATGTATATATGTATATGATATTCTTAGCAACCTCCTTTTATGCAAGTTTCTGCTAAGCAAGCTCTCAAAGAAAGCGTAGAAGATTGGAGTTAACCGAGGTCCAGGCGTTTTTTGACAGCAGCACGTACACACACGGTGCAGCTGCCAAAAAACTGCCTGTACCTCGAGTCTCAAAATCATCGTCGCCGAAGCTAATGGATGCATGAGAGTGGTCGCAGACGACTTCGCTGAAGCAATCCAAGAGGAAACAATACTTCTTGAAAAGTAAGTTGGACACATTTATTTTGGAAGGTGCAAGCACGCACCCACACATGTATGTATGTATGTATGTAGGCATTAATGTATGTATGCATGTATGAATGTTTGTATGTATGCATACGATATTCTAAGCAACTTCATTTTATGCATGTTTCAGCTAAGCAAGCTCTCAAAGAATAACGCAAAAGATTGTAGTTTACCGAGGTCCAGGCGGTTCTTGATAGCAGCACGTACACATACGGTGCAGCTGCCAAAAAACTGCCTGTACCTCGAGTATCAAAATCATCGTCGCCGAAGCTAATGGAGGCATGACAGTGGTCGCAGAGGACTTCGCTGGCGAAATCCAAGAGGAAATAATACTTCTTTAAAAATAAGTCGGACATAATTATTTTGGAAGGTGCAAGCACGCACTCACACATGTATGCATGTATGTATGTAGGCATTAATGTATGTATATATGCATATGATATTCTAAGCAACCTCATTTTAGGCAAGTTTCAGCTAAGTAAGCTCTCAAAGAATAACGTAGAATATTGGAGCTGACCGAGGTCCAGGCGGTTTTTGACAGCAGCACGTACACACACGGTGCAGCTGCCAAAAAACTGTCTGTACCTCAACTCTTAAAATCATCGTCGCCGAAGCTAATGGAGGCATGAGAGTGGTCGCAGAGGACGTCACTGAAGCAATCCAAGAGGAAACAATACTTCTTGAAAAGTAAGTTGGACACATTTATTTTTGAAACTGCTCGAATACACGCATACACATATATGTATATATGTATGTATACATACGATATTCTAAGCAACTTCATTTTATGCAAGTTTCATCTAAGCAAGCTCTCAAAGAATAACGTAGAAGATTGGAGTTGAGTGCAGCTGCCAAAAAACTGACTGTACGTCGAGTCATAAAATCATCGTCGTCGAAGCCAATGGAGGCATGAGAGTGGTCGCAGACGACTTCGCTGAAGCAATCCAAGAGGAAACAATATTTCTTGAAAAGTAAGTTGGACACATTTATTTTTGAAGGTGCAAGCACCCACACATGTATGTATGTATGTATGTAGGCATTAATGTATGTATGCATATATGTATGTATGTATGTATGCATACGATATTCTAAGCAACTTCATTTTATGCAAGTTTCATCTAAGCAAGCTCTCAAAGAATAACGCAGAAGATTGTAGTTGACCGAGGTCCAGGCGGTTTTTGACAGCAGCACGTACACATACGGTGCAGCTGCCAAAAAACTGCCTGTACCTCGAGTCTCAAAATCATCGTCGCCGAAGCTAATGGATGCATGAGAGTGGTCGCAGAGGACTTCGCTGAAGAAATCCAAGAAAAAATAATACTTCTTTAAAAGTAAGTCGGACATATTTATTTTGGAAGGTGCAAGCACGCACTCACACATGTATGTATGTATGTATGTATGTAGGCATTAATGTATGTATGCATGTATGAATGTATGTATATATGCATATGATATTCTAAGCAATCTCATTTTATGCATGTTTCAGCTAAGCAAGCTCTCAAAGAATAACGTAGAATATTGGAGTTGACCGAGGTCCAGGCGGTTTTTAACAGCAGAACGTACACACACGGTGCAGCTGCCAAAGAACTGTCTGTACCTCGAGTCTTAAAATCATCGTCGCCGAAGCGAATGGAGGCATGAGAGTGGTCGCAGAGGACGTCGCTGAAGCAATCCAAGAGGAAATATTACTTCTTTAAAAGTAAGTCGAACATATTTATTTTGGAAGGTGCAAGCACGCACCCACCCATGTATGTATGTATGTATGTAGGCATGTATGTATGTATGCATGTATGAATGTATGTATATATGCATATGATATTCTAAGCAACCTCATTTTAGGCAAGTGTCAGCTAAGCAAGCTCTCAAAGAATAACGTAGAAGATTGTAGTTGACCGAGGTCCACGCGGTTTTTGACAGCAGCACGTACACATACGCTGCAATTGCCAAAAAACTGCCTGTACCTCGAGTCTCAAAATCATCGTCGCCGAAGCTAATGGAGGCATGAGAGTGGTCGCAGAGGACTTCGTTGGCGAAATCCAAGAGGAAATAATACTTCTTTAAAAGTAAGTCGGACATATTTATTTTGGAAGATGCAAGCACGCACTCACACATGTATGTATGTATGTAGGCATGTATGTATGTATGCATGTATGAATGTATGTATATATGTATATGATATTCTAAGCAATCTCATTTTATGCATGTTTCAGCTAAGCAAAATCTCAAAGAATAACGTAGAATATTGGAGTTGACCGAGGTCCAGGCGGTTTTTGACAGCAGAACGTACACACACGGTGCAGCTGCCAAAGAACTGTCTGTACCTCGAGTCTTAAAATCATCGTCGCCGAAGCTAATGGAATCATGAGAGTGGTCGCAGAGGACGTCGCTGAAGCAATCCAAGAGGAAACAATACTTCTTGAAAAGTAAGTTGGACACATTTATTTTGGAAACTGCTCTAATACACGCATACACATGTATGTATGTATGTATGTATGTATGCATACGATATTCTAAGGAACTTCATTTTATGCAAGTTTCATCTAAGCAAGCTCTCAAAGAATAACGCAGAAGATTGTAGTTGACCGAGGTCCAGGCGGTTTTTGACAGCAGCACGTACACATACGGTGCAGCTGCCAAAAAACTGCCTGTACCTCGAGTCTCAAAATCATCATCGCCGAAGCTAATGGAGGCATGAGAGTGGTCGCAGAGGACTTCGCTGGCGAAATCCAAGAGGAAGTAATACTTCTTTAAAAGTAAGTCGGACATATTTATTTTGGAAGGGGTGCAAGCACGCACTCACACATGTATGTATGTATGTATGTAAGCATTAATTTATGTATGCATGTATGAATGTATGTATATATGCATATGATATTCTAAGCAACCTCATTTTAGGCAAGTGTCAGCTAAGCAAGCTCTCAAAGAATAACGTAGAACATTGGAGTTAACCGAGGTCCAGGCGTTTTTCGACAGCAGCACGTACACACACGGTGCAACTGCCAAAAAACTGCCTGTACCTAGAGTCTTAAAATCATCGTCGCCGAAGCTAATGGAGGCATGAGAGTGGTCGCAGAGGACTTCGCTGAAGCAATCCAAGAGGAAACAATACTTCTTGAAAAGTAAGTTGGACACATTTATTTTGGTAGGTGCAAGCACGCACTCACACATGTATGTATGTATGTATGTAGGCAATAATGTATGTATGCATGTATGAATGTATGTATGTATGCATACGATATTCGAAGCAACTTCATTTTATGCAAGTTTCATCTAAATAAACTCTCAAAGAATAACGCAGAAGATTGTAGTTTACCGAGGTCCAGGCGGTTTTTGACAGCAGCACGTACACATACGGTGCAGCTGCCAAAAAACTGCCTGTACCTCGAGTCTCAAAGTCATCGTCGCCGAAGCTAATGGAGGCATGAGAGTGGTCGCAGAGGACTTCGCTGACAAAATCCAAGAGGAAATATTACTTCTTTAAAAGTAAGTCGAACATATTTATTTTGGAAGGTGCAAGCACGCACCCACCCATGTATGTATGTATGTATGTAGGCATGTATGTATGTATGCATGTATGAATGTATGTATATATGCATATGATATTCTAAGCAACCTCATTTTAGGCAAGTGTCAGCTAAGCAAGCTCTCAAAGAATAACGTAGAAGATTGTAGTTGACCGAGGACCAGGCGGTTTTTAGTATATATATATATATATACTAGCTGACCCAGCGCAGTAGTTGGATTAAAATAATTTTTTACCCATTATTTTGATACAGTCAAATTAATATTTTTATTAAAGTTTAAAAATTTTTAGCCGATTTTAAAACATATATGAGGTTGATAATGGGCGTGTTAGGCTGAAGTAAGTGCTTATTAAATTACTTACTTAGTAAATTTAAATTAGTAATTAGTAAATTTTGTAAGTACGACTTCGACCGAACATACACAATTGATTGAAATTAATAGTAAATATCAAAACTGATTGTAAAATATCGGAACGTAAAAATTAAGCATAAACCAACATACAGTTTTAAAATGTATTCTACATTATATCTATCTCAGCTTTATCTATAAATTGTAATCAATAGCTTCTTTACAAAATACAATAACTAAATTAAAAACATATAAAAATTAAATTTTAAAAATGTGGTAGATAACATTTATTTCGAACTCTTGTTTCTATTATTAAAAAACTGAAAACTATCTAAGCACTAAGTTGCGCATAATATTCTTGTTTAACCTGTATTTTGCTAACACGAATAGGTATGATAACTTTCCCACTCGTGAGTAGGCGATAGTTTTCCCAGAAGAGAAATATATATATTTCAAGTCTTAACCGCAAATAGACATTGTTTTGGCTTAAGATCTTTTTAGGGTGATTGAAAAAGTTAAACACTTTGGAAGTTGAAGCCTTTTAAATGTGTTTGAAAATTATGACGCTATTAATGGAAGTACGTGGCAACACGAAAAATTCTCTTTAAAACTTTTCCGTCAAAATTGTTAACTTTTGAAGAATAAACGTGTACCGTTGCACACTCTTGGTGGGTTTAAATTGTGAAAAAGAATAATTGGTGAACCAATTTTTAACCAATACTCATGTATTGGCATTCTTGGTATATCCTGCGAATTTAAAAATTCAGTTGGAATGCATACTACTTTGTTTTCATCAACAACTGTATTGCCTTGTTCAGTATCAACGGACAGCACAATCTGATTATGAATATTTTCTATTCAGCTGTTAGTTGGCTCATTTTTGTTGTCTCATGATTGTAGCTAAGAGAGCGTCATTGCACTTTTCTCGTTGCAAATAAGTGTTAACTAAGTTGGTCGCCAATCGATCAGGTCATAGAACACCATTATGGCTTAATAACAAATTTGAAATTAAAATGCATAAGTCTTCAATGATCAGTAAAGCTTCATTATACATCTCTGGTGTAAAATCTAGATTTGGACATCGTTGTGTTTGTTTAACTCCATGGAGTACGTCTTCACGCATAAAATTTATATAGCTTCCCCACAGAAATGATGATTGTGTTGTATATTATGTCGTCAAAATTGTTTGAAACAGTTGACGAATACTGTTTGTCGTTATGTCAATACTGCATCAGAAAGTGCTTACTCCCAATGATTGTGTGCCACAATAATTACAATTCGCGACATGCATCGTGATATGTATTAAACACTCGACAATTAACGGTCCACAATTACTCCTGACTGTCTGGGAATGTTTACCGAAAACAAATACAAAAAAGAAAAAAAACCCTCTGTTTCAGATGCAGTTTTGTTTTCGAGACGGTTTTGGTCCCAATGTCTTGGCCCTAATTATACCTGGTGTTCTTTATTTACGTGTCTTCCAGAATACCTGATTTTATTCAACACTGTAAAAACAATTAAGACTCATTCTGAAACATTATGGGCAGGTAATACGCCCAATGTCTGCCAGTAACATGTTTTGCAAAATATAGAAACGTTTTCCACTAAAAGTCCTTCCTAAAACTATCCTGAAGTCTTTCTAAGGAATTCAGAAACCTCTCCGATTATAGACAATTATTTCACTGAAACCTTCAGAGAAAACCTAAGTAAGTTTAAAAGAAATAGCTTGGCACATTTCTTGACTTACCAAGAAAGTACCAAAACCTTGGTCGTAACCTTAGCCACTGCTAGGACGGGCTTGCAAGCATAAACAAAGAATTATACTTGCTTCTTACTCTTGTGAAATTACGGAACACGGAAACTCACTTGCCCCCATTGAGAGTTAAGTCATTCTGGACTGGCTAAGACAATGGTAGTGAAGTTAATTCATGATTAAAATTCACTAACCTTTCTGAAATTATTCTGGAATCTTTTTCAACAATTCAGTAATCCCACCGGTTAAAGCCAATCGTGTCTCTGGATATTCAAAGAAAACTTAGGTAAGTTTAATGTAAAAGCTTAACCCCTTCCTACTTTTGCAAGAAAGATTCAAAATCATTTCTGCAAGCATGGCAAAAGCCAAGACAGAGCTGCAAGCAAATATTACGAACTTAACTCACCTTCAAAGTTATAAAATCCTAAAGCTCATTCATTCGCACTGAGAGCTTATCCCATTCAGACGAAACGTACTCAAACTGAGGTAGATACACCTAATAAATACGCTCAGTAAATCTTTAAACTGGGAGTTAAAATATTTTTCACAACAGTGAGAAGTCTGCATTAATTACACTTGTAGCAATTCAGCAAAAGTTTTGACACAAATACTTGATTTTCGCAGGAAATCGTTGAGAACCTATGAAAACCGACATGTTCCGCGGAAATGATGAGTTACATTTCGTATTTTTTTACAGTGTGCATTTAAAATAGCATGAAACATTGATATATAACTTTATATTTGCGAATCGGCTAACCACATAAGATTTTTTACACTATGTAAAAAGATCAGTGTCGTTTTTGGTGGCTCAAGTGTTCTGTGCAGAAGATTTATTTGGAAAAATATACTACTTGACCATTTTTGAAGTTTACTGCAAGATGCTGGACAGATGGGACTCTTTCGTGGATAGGGAAACTAAATTATGCTCGATAGTTTCTCGTTATTGCTTATATATCTTCTCATTTCTTATCTTGTTATTTCGTCACTGTAGCCTGTTTTTCGTACTTCAAATGCGACCTAATAAGGAACTTTCATAACGTATTTGAAAAAAGCTTTTTTGTTTTCAAGGAATTGCAAATTTCGACATTAATATGAGCCTCATACATTTTAAAAAGCAGTGGTGATTATGGAACTATCCGCCTTTTATCAACTTCAACTTGATTTGTAGCATTTGACATTTACATTGAAAAATGTACCCTTTATTATCATCGATTCTACGGCGATACAATTAATAACCATCGATATCCGTAACATAGTATTATTTGCAAATTTTAATCAACTCAAGAGTAAAACTTTTCGAGGATGATTTAACTTATATGATACTTAATGGTGTAAAAAATATCTAGCAAACAAAAAAAAAACGAAATCTTTTCCGCCTAAATTCAGTAATCTTCTAGAAATTATCCTGGAATATTTCTGAATTATTCAACAATCTTCCCGCTTAATCCCAGTCGTGTCTCTGGCTCTTTCTCATAAAGTAGGCTTCTTTACAACAAATACTTGGCTCCTTCCTGCTATGCCAAGAAAGCTTCTAAAATCATTAACACATGGCCACATCTACGTCGGAACAGCAAGGAAGTGCGATGAATCTAACTCGCCTGCAACTCGGGCAACGCATCGGAACACAAAAACATACTCGCCCGCGTTAGGAATTTAGCCAATCCGGGCGTATCATTATGAAGCCGAAGCCGTTACACTTATTAAATACGCCCAGCTAATATTTATACTGGTGGTGAAAAATATTTTTCACACCAATGAGAAATCTGCATTTGTGAAACTTGTAGTATTTCAGGAAACTTTTGACGAATATACTTGATTTTCTCAGAAAGGGGATAAAAACCTGTAAAATCCCGAAACATTCCTTGGAAATAATCGGTAACGTTTTGGCATTTTTTTACAGCGTAGATATCAAACGATGATAACGTTGTATCGATTAATTAACTTACACCACCATCTATTAAGAATTTTTACAACTAAACAATTAATTCACACTATTATTGTATAAATAATGTTTAATTTGCAATAAAAAATTATAAAAACCATCCTATCTTTTAAGTTGAACCAAATTACACATAGGTATGAAATTTGATAAAAATCGGTTCAGTAGTTTCGGAGTTTACCCCGAACAAACATCGTGACACGAGATTTATATATATATATATATATAGATATATATATATATATATATATATATATATATAGATATATATATATATAGATATATATATATATATATATATATAGATATATATATATATATATATATATATATATATATATATATATATATATAGATATATATATATAGTGATTATAATTAAAGTTCCATTATCAAAACGCTGTAAAAATAAAACCACTGGTCAGAATGACGTCAAACTTCAACGGAATATTATCGAAGAAGGTAGAAAATAAATATATAAAATTTTTAGCAACAGATCGCGCTGTAAGCATCATAATTTAATAGTGGTCGACTACAAATGACAAATAAATCATAAAATATTACCTAAGGTGTAAACTATACGTTAAAACACCGTACTACTTAGCGTGCTATAGGGTACAGGTGTGATACTTAGTTAAGTAAGCCCATTCAACACGGTAAGGTCATATCACATCGGATGGGAAAAATCGGTTTTTAACTGTCCTGAGGCCGAAAACCGCATAAAAAGCATCAGTAAAAATCAAATCGGTCTTTAATTTTCGTGAGAGTGGCGCAAAAGATGTTCAGTATGATGTACCCCGTTTTCTGTAACAAGTTCAAATCGAGAAACAGCATGTTCTACGACTGATTGAAGTGTTTCCGGGTCACGTTTAGAATGTGTTGCGCGATGCATGCCTTCAGCTCAGCAAAGTTTGCAATCGGAGCACTGAACACAACAGCCTTCAGATAGTCCCATATCCAGAAGTCACACGGGTTAAGATCAGGTGATCGGGACGGCCAGGTCTTTCATTGAGACAGTCATAGTGAACTTCTCAGATGCGAAATGAGGAAAAAAAACGTGTATTTGGCGTTTTTATAACAACTTCAATGACTCGGGCGCATGACAGGTGTTTTGATTTATGAATTCTGACACTTGTAGCGCCATCTATTGCTAAAAATTCCAAATATTTATTTTTCTTCTGCCATACGTTTTCCCCCTTTTCGATAATATTCCGTTCAAATTTGAGGTCCTTCTGACCAGTTGTTTTATATTTACAGCGTTTTGAAAGTGGAACTTTAATTATAATACATATCATGTTTCACGATGTTTGTTCGGGGTAAACTCCGAAAGAAATTACTCAACCGATTTTCATCAAATTTCATGCCTATGTGTCAATTTATGCAAATTTTAGAGTAAACGTACATCACTGAGTTATGTAAATGTTGTGAAATGCTCAACTCTCCGAAGCATGTGAAGTAAGATATAAAGGAAGGAACTTGCAGAATGGGCAATATTCGTGTCGTTATTTCTGACTGGAGAATTATCGAAGAAATTCTGTTTTTGTCTTGGAGGATACGTGCAATACGAGAGAATGCCAGGCCGCCGTCAACGAAGGCACTTCCAGCAGAAAAAGATTTTACGAGGGGTATGGTGATCGAACTGAGAAGGGGAGGTTGGTTCGTACGTCAAATTGCTGCGGATACCCACATGGATGCGAGCACGGTGCATCGGCTGTGCCGAACATGGTTGGAACAACGAAATGTGGCAAGATTAAGTCGTGCAGGGGCAGCCAGAGTGACGTCGGAATGCGTGGATCGACGTATCCACCGACAAGCTGTAGCAGACCCACAAGTCACTTGTTCCTCGATTCTGCAGCAGGTGCAAGATACCCTGAATGTTCCTGTGTCAACCAGAACCATTTCCTGTCGTTTGGTCGAACATGGTCTTCAATCACGGCATCCGCTAAGAAGACTGCCATTGACCCCACAACATAGACAGCAACGTTTAGTATGGTGCCGGATACCATAGTTATACAAAAAAACTCAATCCGATGACCCTATTTCAGGCCTAACTGTAGAAGTTTTTTGGTGGCGGATTCAGTTTCAACTTAGAAGAAGTCCATATGCTGATCAAGTGTAATGATATGCCGGATTTGAATTCACGCACACAAATTGAATTGATAAATAGCGTGGTTAATAGTCAGATTCCGACCTATGACATATTACGTCAATTCGTCTGTCGATTACAAACCCATCACCACACCGTTACAGGCTACTACAGGTTACAACAAAGCAATTCCATTACAAAAAAAAAAGGAATAAGTGTAAATTTGGATTTCCAAGACCTGTATCATATGCTAAAAAGTATTTCTTGACCTGCAAGCCAGAAGGAACGGCGCACAGTGGCCGATTTGCCCGATTTAGGTGGACAAAATTAAAGTTCTAATTTCAGATTTTTTTGTGTTGGATCTTGTTCTGACATGTCTGGAAGAAACGAAAATGACAATAAAAAGTTTTGGAGTTCGTTCGTTACTCGTGGAGGAAGGCGTGAATGAGAGTTTTCGGCGATTTTAAAGACGATTTTCACAAACATTTTATACTCATAAAAGCTCATCTCCAGGCAGACCATTGTTTAATGTAAGTTTGTGGTGAATTTTCTTGGGTTATGTAGACTCTGAAGAAGCTATTCCAATTTTTTATTAATTTTTTTAACCATCTACTTGAAATCGGCGCATTTTTTCAGTCAAGTTTTTAGCGAAAAATTTTCACATCTGCGACTTCAATTGCCTCGAATCGACGAAAACCAGAAAAAACCAGAATGATTTTGCCACCAAAATTACCACTGAAACCTCCTCTTTCCAGCCATACTAAACTTTTTTGCGCATTTTTGCGCTAGGTAAGCCCTTTTTATTATTATTATTATTGAAAAGGAATTTTTTCATCTAAATTTTTAATTCTTTAGTCAATTTTCCTCATTTTAAATAGATTTGTGAGAACTGTATATCTTTACCACATCAAATAAATCAGAGAAAATGTTGCAATAAAAAAACAAACAGTCAGTCATGCAGCATAACTAAATATGCGAATTTTCACCATTTTCCTTGTCTATCAAGTAAGTCGTTTCTGGGTGAATGTAGGAACTAATTTCTTCATCATGTGGGGTATCATGTTACATGTATTTTTCTACGCTCGCTGAATCGATTGAGACCATCCCCGTCTTCGTAGCTTGCTTCTGGACTGAGATAGAGCCAAAAACGTACGAAAAACAACGTTTTTCGACCTGTAGCGTGCTCTAGCTCCACCGCTATTAGACCTAGAGGGCCCATCTTCGAACTTAGCCTGTTCAATTACCTAAAGAATACGTGTAATTTTTTTCAGATTGTTAAATGCAAAATTGCGACCTGTAGAGCGCAAAACTGTACATACATACATACATACATACATACATACATATATATATATATATATATATATATATATATATATATATATATATATATATATATATATATATATATATATATGTATATATATACGTGTATATATATATATATATATATATATATATATATATATATATATATATATCTATATATATATATATATATATATATATATATATATATATATATATATATATATATATATACACACATACGACAAAATCGTCAAAATTCACCATTCGATTCTTTGAGGTCTGAAACACATTTTGAGTGGGTCCGCTGACCAGGTGCACTTCTTTTTGCAAACTCGATCAAACGCAATAAGTGAATTTTCTGTGAAAATTCGCTAAAAAAAACACTAGTATTATTGATTTTGAAGGAAAAACATGATTTTTAGTGGTTTTTTGGCGAAAAACAAGGGAAGGAAGCATTTTAGACCTATGAACTAGGGTATATTCGGGATCAGCGTAAAATTTCTTGTAAGGCAGGTTCATTAAATAACTTCGTAAACCTGAATGGGGCCAAATTAGTCTGTTTTTGTCTAAAAAAAACATGATTTTTAGTGGTGTTTTGGCAGAAAACAAGGGAAGGAAGCATTTTAGACCTATGAACTAGGGTATATTCGTGATCGGCGTAAAATTTCCTGTAAGGCAGGCTCATTAAATAACTTTGTCCACCTAAATCGGGCAAATCGGCCACTGTGCGGCGGTAGGTTTTACGAATTGAAACGAGATGAAGCTGAAATAATGATTAATAATTATAACATGAGACTACTGCTTCGGTGGCGTGCGAATATTAATATACAACCCGTTGCATCAGCTGTCGGTGTGGCAAAGTATATTGCTAAGTACATATTAAAATCTGAACCAACGCAAATCCAAAGAGCAATAACAGAAACCCTCAATAAATTTCGTGAGCAAGGAGGAAACTGTCAGCAACAAATATTTGCTATACAAAGCGTTCTCCTGAGTCATCGTCAAGTCTCGGTGTCGGAATGTGCGTACAGGTTATGTCATTAGAAGTTGAGGGACAGATCAAGCAAATGCGTCTTTGTTATTACTTGCAAACCACAAGAAACGTACAGGATGCTGCATTTCGACACTTACAGTCCTAAGCCTTTTAAAAATATCTTTGAACGATACGAAAATCGCTCACGAAATTGGATGACTACACTAAAAAAATGTCCGAAATGTCTACCACATATTTCCTTGGAACGTTTCGATATTTTACAGGTTTTCATACACTTCCAGAGAAAATCGAGTATATTTGTCAAAAATTTTTCTGAATTGCCAAAACCTGCACGAATGCAGACTTTTCACTGTTGTAAAAAATATTTTTTTGCTACCAGTTAAAAGACTGACTAAACTTGTTTATTAAGTGTATCAGCATTATCTGGATAGTGGTTAGTTCAGACTGAGCATATTGCCCCAGTCAAAGCGAGTAGTCAAGGATAGCTGCAGCTTTGCAAGGGACATTCTTAGTTCTTACAGGGTGTCCTGAAAAAGGCACAAATTTGTAACTAGAGAACTGTTAATGACAAAAAACAATATCTTGCAGAAAGTTCATGTGGTGGGTGCAAAATTTTTTCCCTCAGAGTTCCAAATTTTAGTTCAAAAATGTTTCAATATATGGCGCTGCTAATAAAATAAAAGTAAAAGCCGGTAAGTCGAAAAAGAAGAAATGAAATTCACCGATTTTTTTCTCCTATTGCGACTTGGGATTGCAGCCCACGATTGTTTGAAAATATTATTTTGTTCTTTTGTTCATTATTTTCGAAAAATTATGACGTAATTTTCTATCATTTGTTTCGACTTATGGGCTAACTATCTGAATAGTCATCTATTGGAAATATTTTCAACTAAAATTTGGAACTCAAGGGGGGGGGGGGGATTTACGGCCCACCATATGAATTTTTTGCAAGAATTATCTTTTTTTTATTTACCGTCTTCCTGTCATAAATTTTTGAAAAACAGTAAGTCTTTTTCAGGACACCCTGTTCTTGCAATTCTGTCGTATCCGTTTTAATGCTTCCAGGGCTGTGTTGGTGGAGCAGGGAGGTTCTAATTAATTAAGTAAAATCCACCTACCGCATTCTTCTCTAAGGTTCCAAAGATATGGCTTGCTTTAACAGAGGAGATTTCCCAGTTCTTTAGAAAGTTTCAAGAATAGTTTCGGAAAGGTTACTGACATTTAGTGGAAAATGATTTTGTTTTTCACAAGACTGCGGAGAAGCCAAAAGGAAGGGTTATGATTTTAGCAGTCTAGGTATGTTTTTGCATTTACGTATTATCTACCGTAGCACCTAAACTATTCATCCGATTTTGATAAATAATGTGTCAATCGATTTGCTATTATAGCCCGGGTATCAAAGGCTACATTTTTACCGACTTCAAATGCAGTATGAGACGATTTTTTTGCTTTTTTAAAATTTTAGCAGTTTTTGTATTTGCGTATGTTCCACTGTAGCGCCTAAACTATTTATCAAACTTTTATGAATAAAGTGTCAATTGATTCGCTATTATGGCCCAAGTAACGTAAAACACATTTCAATCGACTTCAACAATAGGATGAGTTGATTTTACCTTGTAAAACTCGATTTTAAACGATATTTTTAGCGTGGGTTTTAAATAAATTTATTAATAACCCGACTAAGGGAAGAAAAGGAAAGAAACAGGTTTGGTGTTCATTACTATTATAGTCTTATTAAGTAAAATCAATCTTTTATTGCGTTTAAATTTTCTATCAGCTCATGTAATAGCAATAAGTTATATTTACCATTATTGTATATCAAACTAAAATGCTTACCGTAAATTACTCCCGCTATTATTTTGTTGCCCATGAGAGATCAAAACGTACAATATTAAAATAAAATAAAAGATTAAAAAATTGAAACCCGACTACCGCAAAAAAAACTAAAAGGTAAGAAACGAAGTAGGTACTGTTTGATATCATCGTCCTATTAAATAAAACCAATAATTTAAAAGGTTAGATATTCCTATTTATTTAGTTCTATCGAAAACCTCTGTCACTTTCACATTAATAACATTATAATTCAATTCAAATGCCGTTGTCGTGCGTTCTCAACTACAGTTTGTTTTGTTTGTACAGTGCGTTTATCAACGCACGACTACGGTATTTAAATTGAATTATTATGTTATTAATGTTAAAGTGATAGAGGATTTCAATACAACTAAATAAATAGGAATATCTAACCTATCAAGTTACTGGTTTTACTCAATAGGGCGACGATATCAAACAGCACCTACCTTGTTTTTTCCTTTTAGTGTTTGTTGCCTTAGTCGGGTTTCAGTTTTTTAATCTTTTATTTTATTCATGTTGTTAGGAAAAGAGGGTGAAAGAAAGGGGTAGAGGTATTCCCCCGAAGAAAATTGTACCGTAAAATCTATAAAAAACTTAGATTTCAAAACATTTAATTTCAAGGAGGTTCTGTTAACGTCAAGAGCAAAGGGTTAGGCTCCTACTGTAACATTTTTGAACTTTAATCACTTTTTTTGGCTATCTTAGGGACGTTAGAAGAAGATGACTCCTCTCGGAAATTTTCATAAATAAAAATTGTAAAAATTCGTTTTAGACTACTTTTGTTGACATTAAGGGAATGGGGAAAGTTTGCGGGCTCTAAAACGAATTTTTTTGAAGCTGATGTCTCAAGAATAAAAAAAGAAAAAAAAAGAAACTTGGTGACGTAAGTGGAAGCAGAAGACTTTGATGACCTCCTTTGGATTTATTTTTAAAATTGAAATCCTTCAGACGCTGTATTAGTCCATCTTCGGTGACGTGACGGACATGGGGAGGTCACCTCCGAAAACATTGAAATCTTAAGAATGCAATTCATGGCTATCTTTGGTGACTTGTTTGATAATAGGTAAATTTTTTTCTCTTCCTAGTAAGCCTTCGACAGTGAACTGAAAAAAAAAACGCAATTGTATTTCAAGTCGTAAACTAGAAAAATGCGCACAAGAAACTATCTGAAATTGAAGTAAGTCCCTTAGACACCATTGTATTTTCGCCCACAACAGGGAGAAAAGCGACAGAAAGTTTCAACAAAAAAGTTTTTGAAACCAAAGTTCTAGAAATACAACTTAAAGTTATCTTTGGTGACATTAAAGAAGCTCGTGAGGTTTACGGATTTTCTTTTTTTTTAAATCCGAAATTAAAAACCTGACAGCGCAGTTTTAAGCTCTCTTTAATATGCTTTTTGCATCATCTTTAGTGTGAATAAAAAACAAAGTTTTAAAAACTGAAACCCCCGACTACGGAAAAAAGCACTAAAAGGATGTGAAACAAGGTCGAAGCTGTTTGTTATTATCGTCGTATTGAGTAGTACAAGTCATGTGATATGTTAAAAATACTCGTATTTAATTAGTTCTATTGAAATCCTGTGGCACTTCCCCATCAATAACATTATAATTCAACTTTAAAACCGTAGTCGTGCGTTGTCAAGCACACTTATGTTTTTTTTTTTTTAAATGTAGTTGACAACGCACGACTACGGCATTTCAATTGAATTATAATGTTATTAAAGGAGCAGTGACAGAGGATTTCAATAGAACAAATTAAATACGAATATCTAACATATCAAATGACTTGTACTACTCAATACAATGATGATATCAAACAGCTTCGACCTTGTTTCACATCCTTTTAGTGCTATTTTCCGTAGTCGGGTTTCAGGTTTTTAAACTTTTTTTTTTATTTCAATATTTTACGTTTTAACCAGTGATGCAACAACAAAAAAACAAGTGACGTAATAGCTTGTGTAACACATACTTAATAATTAAACATCATTGACAAGGACATTTATGATAAAACAGTTGCTCAACATTAGGAATAAGATAAACTAGACGACCCGTGCGGAACTCCGCACTCTGCTTCGAATTGTTTCATGCGGCATTTCTCTCTTCAAAAATTTCAAAGAAGAACATTATGAAGACGAATTGAAAAAAGTACACGGATTTAAGTAAACGGAAAAAAATAAAGGCACAAAAGAAGGAATGTAATTTAAAGACATCAGCGACAAAACCTCGTTAAATACAACGATGTGATGATGTAATGATCGCTCACTTTTTGGTTGTACGTATTTTCAATACAAACATAAATATCATTAAAAGTGTGACTGAATGACTCGTGAAAATCAGTAGTTGTGAATGTGAGAAAACGGGTTGTGGCAAATACAATCCTGCCTATGTGAGCCTGTAACGGAAAAAAAGAGGCATAAAAGATATATGTATTGGCACGGGTTCGAAGTGGCGCCATTCTGATTGTCAGCATGACACTCCAACCAACCGAGCAATTTCGTTTTCGTTTTCGAGTGCTATTCATTGAAGCAATGTGTAATAAAAAACAGCCAAAAAGCTTTTTGCCAAAAAAAAAAAGACCGTGCGTCTATGTTTTGTCATTAGCCAGCTGATACGCTTTAAAATTATTTGTAAAACAGGCTGCTTTAACCGCTACGGCTTGAAGGCCAGCAAATGTTTTTCTTGTAATCGAACACTTAAAATTCAAAACCGAAACCAGTTTAACTGAATGCGTTTTTTATGTGTAATTTTTCGAACGTAGAAAAATTGCAATTTTTTTTCCCGCCGAAAGCAGAGGGTAAGAAAAGGATTTCTTATTTTTGAAGTTGATAACAAATTTAATGTTTTTTTATCGTATTCGAATAAATAGTTAAAGGTTTACTGGGTGAGACTTGTAATTTCAATTTGGTATAGTAGTGTTTTATTTATACAAAAGGTCGAACACTGCTAAGAGCAAAAACTACATTTCTGCATACAATGAAGAGTTTTTCTGCCCAAAAAGGATTCCCTTGAGGTCTGAATTCTTTAATCTAATATTTTTTTATGCTTACATTATATTCAGTAATCTGAACGGAGTTAAAGCTTTAAAAAAAAAAAGAAAGAACACCATTTGATTAATAGTCAATTCATCTGAATAATAACTGTAGCCTGCATAAAAGAGATGAAATGCCAAGGAGCATTCCCGTCGTATTTATGTTATTGCCTTAAGTGTGTTATCTCTTGTAATGAGTTTTGTGAGACTTAGTAGTTTTCAAAAATATTCTAACTAAAATCCGAGCCAATAACGCGTCTATTTTTCACTAAACTCCCTTAAAACAGGTCAACATATTCAAGGTGACAGCTCAACTAACCAGAGCTGCACTCTACATATAATGCGTAATTTTAATCTGTAATGCGTAACACTAATCTAAATTAGCTATGGCGGACCCGAAGTTCAGCTAATTTATAGCCGAACGCTCTACCAAAAAAAAAAAAAACTTATCAATGAAACCGAACAACTAAGCCCAGTGCTTTTAAGCTTTATTTAAAAAAAAAAAAGGTTTAATTATGATTTTTTTTTTTTTTTTTTTTTTTTTTTTTGCCAAACGCGGTGCGAAAAATTGGAAATTTTATTAGAATTTTGAAAAAAAAAAAGAAAAGAAAATCTGCATAAGAACTACAGGCCACATCAAGGTTATGCAAGAGCAAGGGGCGTTTCCGAAAAAATTGATTTTTCGACCGTAGGTCTGATTTTTGTCATTTGCCAGTTCGATAAGCTTTAAAATGAGGGGTAAATCAAAGAAATCGATCAAGAATTGAGGAAGGTCTCGCGTAGGAACAAAAAACAGGCTATAGAAATAAAATATAAGGATCTCGCATACCGACAGAAAAATAATCCACAGAAGTAGTATATAAGATACGATATTGAAGGAAGTGTTTTTGGTTTTGAAAATTTATACAATTTGTTATCGCAGGTTGCTTGAATCGTTATGGCTTAGATGGCAGTACGTGTTCATCATTTAAACGATCGGTTAAAATACAAAATCAGTTGAACTATGTTCGTTTTTTAAGTGCAGCTTTTTTGAATGTTGTAAAAATGTGACTGGCTATTTGTTTTTTGCCGAAAGAAGAAAAAAAAGGATATTTTACCCATCAAGTTGTTAGTAATTTTAATGTTTTCTTCGTATTCTAATAAATACTCATAGGTTAACTAAATGAAAAGCGTAATTTCAATTTGGGGTAGTTTTTTTTTTTTGTCCAAAGAGTAAAAAACTTTCATTAGAAGATCTACATTTTAGTATACGATTTTTATCTGAACAAAAATTATTCCATTGTAGTCTGAAATCGTAAACCTGATACTTATATTTTCGTTTACATCATGCTTTATTTTTCTGACCGGAACCAAAGCTTTAAAAACAAAACAAAAGCCTTGTAATTAAGAATCAATTGAGCTACAGGTTACATCAACTTATTCTAATATCAAGGAACGTTCCTACCTCATTTATTTTATTCCCTCACTTAGGTTACTTATTATTTGTAAGTAACCATGTAATGCATGATATTTGTCTAATTTTTCGATGCAGATCATCCGGGACGGGGCTCGAACACTCGTTCTTCTGGTTACCAGTCGAACGCTCTGCCAATCAAGCTATTCTGCTCTGCCGATCACGGAGCAAGTTAAACTTATAAATTTATCCGAAAACCTCAGTCCGGTGCTTTAAAACAGGTTTTTTTAACGGAAAAAATAATTTTTAGACTTTGGGTCTATTTTTCGTCAGTAGGCTAAACGATAAGCTTTAAAATGAGGGGTAAATCAAAGAAATCGATCGAGAATTGAGGAAGATCTCGCGTAGAAACAAAAAACAGGCTAGAGAAATAATATACAGTACCCGCCACTAATAAAATCACTGGATTATAAAATCAACCGCTTTTTAAAATCAAATCTGAAGGAACCGAGTCATTGCAGTATCAAAACATGTTAAAACCATCCGTTAATAAAATCACTATCGCCGTTTTATAAAATCAAACTTTTGGACATCATACGTAAAAAAATTGACCAAGAAGCACCAATTGAAGGAATCGGTCTCAGAAGATAAGGACAATCTACCTTCAGAGACAAATTTGCCTTCTTCAATAGATGTCAGAAAAATGCTTGATTTACAGAAAAATACAATGCTGAGAGAAATTAAAAAAAAAATTGCAAACTTTTAAACAATATTGAATCTTTAGTCCAATTTTGTTAAAATATTGGCTTATTGTTGCTTGATTAACACTATCGTGTATAAAAATGTACCTCATGTGTAAAATGTCATTTGTATTTTGAAGCACTCAAAAATAAATTAAGTAGTTTATTTCGTTTTTAAAGTATATTTAAACTTCAACCCCTTTTATTTTTATGTGAGTGCAGATGCAGGAATGCCGGTTTATAAAATCAGCCGCTTTATAAAATCAAATGTCCTCAGAGCGAATGTGATTTTAATAAACGGCGGGCACTGTATAAGGATATTGAAGAAACATTTTTTTATTCTTGAAAATTTTTACAATTTGTTACCGCAGGCTGCTTGAACCGTTATGACTTAGATGGAAGCACGTATTAGCAGCACGGTTAAAATACAAAATAAATTGAACTATGCTCTTTTTTAAGCGTAGCTTTTCGAATGTAATAAAAATGTGATAAACTATTTGTTTTTTTGCAAAAAGAAGAAAAATTATATATTTTACCCTTCAAATTGAGGTAGTATTTTTTTTATTTGTACAAAGAGTCAAAAACTCGTTAGAAAAATATATATTTTAATATACGATTTATTATTTTTTTTCTGAACAAAAAACAATTCTATTGTAGTCTGAAATCTTAAACCTGTTACTTATATTTTCGCTTGCATTATGCTTTAATTTTCTTAACAGAGCCAAAGCTTAAAAAGAAAAAAAAAACGTACACTTCCGAAGTAATTTAGCACAAAGTCACTTCAAGTTTTCATATCAGCAAGGAGCGTTTCCTTCTCATTTATTCTATTCCTTCATAGTTGTTATTCACTTACTTAAGTGTTCATGTAATGCGTGATATTTCTCTAATTTTTTGTTGCAGATTGTCCGGACGTGGACCCGAACACGCATTCTCCTGGTTACGAAGAGAGCGCTCTGCCGATCAAGCTATTCAGCTCCGTCGGTCATAGCGCAAATTAAAGTTATAAGTTTAACCGAAAACCTCATTCTGGTTCTTTTAAAACAGGTTTTTTAGGCTGAAAAAAACAATTTTTAGACCGTGGGTCTATTTTTCGTCAGTAGCCAGCACCATAAGCTTTAAAATAAGGCGTAAATCAAAGAAATCGATCAAGAATTGAGGAAAATCTGGCGTAGAAACCAAAAAACAGGCTACTGAAATAATATATAAGGATTATTTTTTTTTCTGAACAAAAAACAATTCTATTGTAGTCTGAAATCTTAAACCTGTTACTTATATTTTCGCTTACATTATGCTTTAATTTTCTTTCCAGATCCAAAGTTTAAAAAAAAAAAAAAAACTCGTGCAATTTAGAAGTAATTTAGCACAAAATCACTGAATGTTTTCATATCAGCAAGGAGCATTTTCTTCTCATTTATTCTATTCCCTCATAGTAATTATTCATTTAATTCAGTGTAATGCGCGATATTTCTCTAATTTTTTTGTTGCAGATTGTCCGGACGTGGGTCTGAACACGCAATCTCCTGGTTACGAAGAGAACGCTCTGCCGATCAAGCTACTCAGCTCTGTCGGTCATGGCGCAAATTAAAGTTATAAGTTTGACCGAAAACCTTATTCTGGTTCTTTAAAAACAGGTTTTTCGGTTAAAAGAAACAATTTTTAGACCTTGGGTCTATTTTTCGTCAGTAGCCAGCACCATAAGCTTTAAAATAAGGCGTAAATCAAAGAAATCGATTAAGAATTGAGGAAAATCTGGCGTAGAAACCAAAAAACAGGCTACTGAAATAATATATAAGGATTATTTTTTTTTCTGAACAAAAAACAATTCTATTGTAGTCTGAAATCTTAAACCTGTTACTTATATTTTCGCTTACATTATGCTTTAATTTTCTTTCCAGATCCAAAGTTTAAAAAAAAAAAAAAAAACTCGTGCAATTTCGAAGTAATTTAGCACAAAATCACTGAATGTTTTCATATCAGCAAGGAGCATTTTCTTCTCATTTATTCTATTCCCTCATAGTAATTATTCATTTAATTCAGTGTAATGCGCGATATTTCTCTAATTTTTTTGTTGCAGATTGTCCGGACGTGGGTCTGAACACGCAATCTCCTGGTTACGAAGAGAACGCTCTGCCGATCAAGCTACTCAGCTCTGTCGGTCATGGCGCAAATTTAAAGTTATAAGTTTGACCGAAAACCTTATTCTGGTTCTTTAAAACAGGTTTTTCGGTTAAAAAGAAACAATTTTTAGACCTTGGGTCTATTTTTCGTCAGTAGCCAGCACCATAAGCTATAAAATTAGCCGTAAATCAAAGAAATCGATCAAGAATTGAGGGAAATTTGGCGTAGAAAACCAAAAACAGGCTACAGAAATAATATATAAGGATTAAACCACCTTCTTTATCCGCGCGGGTCGACAACGCTGCGAGATACAGCATAAAAGGTGTAGTTAATATGAGTCTGCGTGAAATGTAAGTTTAGTAAAAAAGTTGAAAGTTTGTACGACAATGAGAATGAGAGATAGGTTTGTGTGTAGTGAAGATTAGATAATGAAATTTTGCTTTGATGTATATGTTACGGCCAAAGCCCGAAGTTCGGCCAGTTCGCGAAATGGCTGGCCAATTCGCGAATTGGCCAAGAGGTTTGGCCAAAGCCCGAAATACTTGCAATTAATATTGTATTTTCGACTTTGGCTGGCCATTTCGCGAAGTGGCCGGGAATCCTTGGCCAAAGCCCGAAATGACTATATTAGATTTAAGATTGACACATAACAATACATCTGTCGCTTCCAATGTGACATCGCGGCGTGCAATTGGTAGAAACTAGCAAGGGGGGTGCGCCAGGGCTGCCCAGAGCCAAATCGTGCCCCTTGTCAGTTTCGTCACCAAGCCCGCCTCCCCCAATAAAAGCAGTAAAATTTATACTATACTTTGATTCTGAGTCGAACCCCTAGTTTTCGATTAGGCTGACATGTTGGCATCTCGTCGGGCTTGGAGGGTGCTACCACGTCCCTGTGAATGTCTTGCCAATAGTTATTCAAAGCTTCGACGTCGTTTTCCTAGGCTTTAGCTCTTCAACTGAGCTATGAGTATGAATTTGTCGTATTTTCTCTTCTTTATTTTTAGTTGAAATTATATGCGATAGCTAATAAGGGGTCATTCAAGTATTGTGTGAGTATTCTTTGGTCATTTTGTACCCCCTCCCCTACCCATCTTGTGAGAAAAAGTAAGCATACGTTATAGGTGGGGTTTGCTCTTTGGGGGACCAGGCCCGTCCCTATGCCGGTCCCAAGCCCGGGTAAATGGGGAGGGTTTTGCGATGGTGTAGCATCCACGCATGTAAAACTACCACTCTTTACTTACGCTTGAGCAGTTCTGTATCTGCCCAGTGGCTATCGAGTGGAACAGTGAGTAGGCAATGGGCGCCACCGGAGTCAGGTCTGTACCTGGGTCCACGGTGTCTAGAGTCGTAAGTGGTTGGATTTCGTTCCCGTAAGGGTTTAGGTAGCCCCGGCCGAAAGGTCAGTACTCTGGAAGCTCACGATGGCATAGCTGAGCGGGGTTCCCTTTTGTGTACCCCCTTCCCCTTTTGCTTATATAAGATTTTATGACATTTTGTACGTCACAAGATGCTCTTTCCCCACGTTCTTTGTTGTTGCACTGCAACTGCTTCGTTATTTAATGCTTACCTAAGAATTTCTGTGACCGCTCTCCTCTTGTCAGAGAAAATAAGCATCCCTTTGGTCTCCCCTTTCATGTTACATAATACTTTACCAGTCAAAGCTGAGGTTAAACCTAAGGCCGTGTTTTTCAACCTTTCAGTGTTTGTGACACAAATTTTAAATATAATTTTCATTCCGAAGCCAAAACTAATGACGGAATTTAATGCGCGCTTCCCTCCCCAGAATTCTTTTTAAAACCCCTCTACCACCCAAATTTCCACAAAACCCCATCTCAGAGAAAATCTCCAAGTCAAAATCAGTCATGACTAAAAAATTAGCTGTAAAGTAGATATACAAATCCAAATACAGCAACTTAATAGTCGGAAACGCAAATTTTGGAAGTGACTTATTGCACGAATAATATAGACTTGCTTCTATTTAGAAATAAATTATATAGTCATGTCTGATTTTTTCCCTTGAAATATATTTTGTCGGAAGCAGAAGGTTTGAGATTTGAGAACCTACAAATGTTGTTTTTTTTTCCCCTGCTTTCAGCTGTGAAAAATTGCCAATTTAAAAACGAGATAGCGAAGAGGGGAAATTTAGCATGTTTTGCGCCGAGTCCGTGTGATTAGTCTGTACCCACAGGCTATTCACCCCGTTGCTTTGGTGCGATAGCCATTTCGATAATTTTTAGAGTATTTTTATTAATTACGAACTAGACACGCATGACAATGCTCGTTCTAAGAATTTGAAGGAAGTTACTTGAATAAATGAAAATTCTCCCCCGCCCTCCCATCTCTGATGCAAAATAATAATTTTCTTATACTAAAATATGTACATTCTTTAACTCACCCCCTCAAAAAAATGATAATAATAAATAAAAAATTTGCAATTTAAAATATTTTGATAAATGAAAAATACATGAAATTACATAAACAGTTGCTTTAAAATGTAAAAATAATGGAAAAAATTCTGTAGTTTTTTCATCCAAACTTGTCAAGTAACCACCCTTACCGTAATCCAATCGATTTGAGAGCGAAGCGAACTCCAATCGATTAGTATACAACCTTTCTTACGAAAGCGTTTAAAAGATAATCCCGCTCTCTCGCCTTCCTCGCCGAAAAAAAGATAGTAATTAAAAACACATTGTATCTAGAACAAAAGGAAAATTTCGCTCCTCCATCCCCCGTAGAAAAAAAAAGTTTGGCTGAAATAAGCTACGCAATTTTTATAAATGATCATTCCCCATCCTCAAGAAGAAAAACTTTTGAATTAAAACTCGCATTGCAAATACAGCGAGACGAAAAGTAAATCAATTAAATTGCATACAATCAATTTAACCTAAGATAAATGCAGTAAAACATGCGTCAAAACGTTTGGGGAAATAAAGAAAGAATTAAAAAAAAATACCGTTTCAATAAGAACAACCTTTCCTAAATGTTAAAAAAAAGTAAATAAAATATGCTAAATTTTCTAGATTCCTTTCTCTTCCGAAATATTGATTCATAAAAATTCGAACTAAGGAAAAAACAATGTTAAAAATAAATTAAAATAAATATAACAAAATTCACGTATAAAATATTAGTAAGGACATGTTGTGCTTGATTTTCGACAAAAAGCGGCATTAAAGAGATGTCTCTTTAAATAATATTAACAACATAACTATTTTTTCTTAATATTTTTCTTGATGAGCCCTTAATATTTAGGCTTTGCAAAATAATTAAAACATTTTTGAAGCGATATTTCTTGGTACAATGTGATCTAGGATCTTCAAAATTTGGTCTATGGAGCAGAAAAAGACTGGCGATCGCTCTTAATTCAATTTTCCTTTGCATTCGCACACTTTACACAACGCATTCATTGAAGATAATTCGTTCATTTGAAGAGCGCAAATGTAATCTTGATTTTCCTCTTCGTACTTTGGCCGATCGTCCATAGCCACTTCGCGAATTGGCCGGCCAAAGCCCGAAATGCAGAAAATTTCGGGCTTTGGCCTGTAAGACTTCAGCAATGTTGGCCAGTTCGCGAATTGGCTGGCCAATTCGCGAACTGGCCGATTTCGAGCTTTGGCCGTAACATATATAATGATTTTATTTTTATTTTCTCTAAATATTGACCGATGAATTTACAATGCAAAAATAGATGCAATAATGTAACTAGATATTTACTTATTTATGAGCAGAGTCGAAATTTCTTGGCCTTTCCAAGCCATCAATTCGCTGAATCATGAGGGTTTCATAAAAGCTTCCACGGTTCTAGATCACTTATAAATAAAGCCTCCAATGTTCTTACACTACTTAATGCAACGTAAACTCGACTCTTTGCATAAATACGTTTTCCAACGTCAATTACAGCCTTATCCAAAATGCAGCCTTGCAGTTAGTACACAGTGACACTCCAACGCAAAATAAGTGGCAGCATTTTACGTATTATTTTGCCACTGCCTCTCAAACCGTCATAATCAAATGAGCTCAGAGTTGTACTAACGGTTTTATGAACTTGGTCTTCGGATTCAATTACACTGTTAAAAATTACGTCCACCGTTGCACCAAAGAAAGGAGCAAATTTGCTGCAACCTATATTCAGTGCATGATTGAACCAAAACAGGGTGTTTTATATCACTCCCAAGTTTCGTGCATAGTTGAACCATATTCGTCATTCCATCTCTCTCCAACCATAGGAGTTAATCTGAATCATGTATCGTGTTCTCCTTTTCCCCTATTACTGGAGCGGAGTAGAACCATAACTGACGTTTCCGTTCGTCGTATTCTTGGAGTGAAATTGAACCATAACTCGGGTTTTCGTTTCTTGCATTGCTGGGATGAAGTTGAACCATAACTAGCGTTTTCCGACTTTCATTTGTTGGTACGTGGTTGAACCGCTAACAATATTCTGATTTCCTCATTTAGGTGTTAAATTTAGCCATTTGCTTTACTTGATTTATATTTTGTTTTCGTGGAAAATAAGTAATTTTGTGAGGATTTTAAAAACTTCCCAATTTTTCTCGATTTTCTTTAGAAAAGTTAATATTAGATGTACTCGAGAACCATTTATAATATTTTCAGTCAAAATTTTATATTGTTCTCAAGAATAGAGTGCTTAAAATGAGCATCTTTCATCGTCAAAATGACCACAGGTTTATCATACTCTTTAGTGTTATAACATTAACGCAAAAGGTAGAATTTGCTATGCAGGCAGATATTAAACAACTATTTATTTATTTTTTGTGTTTTTTTCTAAAACCATTAACTGCATTAAAAAAAATGAGCAATTGGAATAAATATAGATTAAAAAGATTCTTAACGTACGTATGTGACAATGCCTAATGAAAAACTGAATTTAAAAAAATATACATTATTTAAAATAAGAAATTATCCTTTTTATACATTTCTTGATATTTTAAGAGTTGCATAGCTGGGAGGGAAAAAAGAGAAAATATTGCTATTGCAATTACAGTAAAACCTGTGTAAGTTGACCACTTGCGGTGCAGCACTTTGGTGATCAACTTAGACAGGTGGTCAACTTAGAGAGGGTAGTAAGGAATTTTTTTTTGTCATTTCTTGTCTCATGCATTCATTTTAACTAATTGGAATACTTTAAACTCACTTTCATTGTTTAACATTACTTTAAAACAATAAGAAAAAATGTTGTTTAAATATTTTTAGAGATTACTTAACCAGAATGACTTGTAAACTATCATACAAATTTAAAATTTCTGTGAATCGATCAAAAAAAAAATGTGTCGTTACTAATGAAAAACAACTTACTTGATATTAACAGTTCCTAAAAATTCATAAGTCGAAAGTTACTCAAATTCTTCATTTGATTTCTTCTTGAACATTTGTAACCATGGTAATAATCTACTTTTCAACAAAATCCTTATATATTATTTCTGTAGCCTGTTTTTGGTTTCTACGCCAAATTTCCCTCAATTCTTGATCGATTTCTTTGATTTACGGCTAATTTTATAGCTTATGGTGCTGGCTACTGACGAAAAATAGACCCAAGGTCTAAAAATTGTTTCTTTTAACCGAAAAACCTGTTTTAAAGAACCAGAATAAGGTTTTCGGTCAAACTTATAACTTTAATTTGCGCCATGACCGACAGAGCTGAGTAGCTTGATCGGCAGAGCGTTCTCTTCGTAACCAGGAGATTGCGTGTTCAGACCCACGTCCGGACAATCTGCAACAAAAAAATTAGAGAAATATCGCGCATTACACTGAATTAAATGAATAATTACTATGAGGGAATAGAATAAATGAGAAGAAAATGCTCCTTGCTGATATGAAAACATTCAGTGATTTTGTGCTAAATTACTTCGAAATTGCACGAGTTTTTTTTTTTTTTTTTTAAACTTTGGATCTGGAAAGAAAATTAAAGCATAATGTAAGCGAAAATATAAGTAACAGGTTTAAGATTTCAGACTACAATAGAATTGTTTTTTGTTCAGAAAAAAAATAATCCTTATATATTATTTCAGTAGCCTGTTTTTGGTTTCTACGCCAGATTTTCCTCAATTCTTGATCGATTTCTTTGATTTACGCCTTATTTTAAAGCTTATGGTGCTGGCTACTGACGAAAAATAGACCCACGGTCTAAAAATTGTTTTTTTCAGCCTAAAAACCTGTTTTAAAGAACCAGAATGAGGTTTTCGGTTAAACTTATAACTTTAATTTGCGCTATGACCGACGGAGCTGAATAGCTTGATCGGCAGAGCGCTCTCTTCGTAACCAGGAGAATGCGTGTTCGGGTCCACGTCCGGACAATCTGCAACAAAAAATTAGAGAAATATCACGCATTACATGAACACTTAAGTAAGTGAATAACAACTATGAAGGAATAGAATAAATGAGAAGGAAACGCTCCTTGCTGATATGAAAACTTGAAGTGACTTTGTGCTAAATTACTTCGGAAGTGTACGTTTTTTTTTTCTTTTTAAGCTTTGGCTCTGTTAAGAAAATTAAAGCATAATGCAAGCGAAAATATAAGTAACAGGTTTAAGATTTCAGACTACAATAGAATTGTTTTTTGTTCAGAAAAAAAATAATAAATCGTATATTAAAATATATATTTTTCTAACGAGTTTTTGACTCTTTGTACAAATAAAAAAAATACTACCTCAATTTGAAGGGTAAAATATATAATTTTTCTTCTTTTTGCAAAAAAAACAAATAGTTTATCACATTTTTATTACATTCGAAAAGCTACGCTTAAAAAAGAGCATAGTTCAATTTATTTTGTATTTTAACCGTGCTGCTAATACGTGCTTCCATCTAAGTCATAACGGTTCAAGCAGCCTGCGGTAACAAATTGTAAAAATTTTCAAGAATAAAAAAATGTTTCTTCAATATCCTTATACAGTGCCCGCCGTTTATTAAAATCACATTCGCTCTGAGGACATTTGATTTTATAAAGCGGCTGATTTTATAAACCGGCATTCCTGCATCTGCACTCACATAAAAATAAAAGGGGTTGAAGTTTAAATATACTTTAAAAACGAAATAAACTACTTAATTTATTTTTGAGTGCTTCAAAATACAAATGACATTTTACACATGAGGTACATTTTTATACACGATAGTGTTAATCAAGCAACAATAAGCCAATATTTTAACAAAATTGGACTAAAGATTCAATATTGTTTAAAAGTTTGCAATTTTTTTTTTAATTTCTCTCAGCATTGTATTTTTCTGTAAATCAAGCATTTTTCTGACATCTATTGAAGAAGGCAAATTTGTCTCTGAAGGTAGATTGTCCTTATCTTCTGAGACCGATTCCTTCAATTGGTGCTTCTTGGTCAATTTTTTTACGTATGATGTCCAAAAGTTTGATTTTATAAAACGGCGATAGTGATTTTATTAACGGATGGTTTTAACATGTTTTGATACTGCAATGACTCGGTTCCTTCAGATTTGATTTTAAAAAGCGGTTGATTTTATAATCCAGTGATTTTATTAGTGGCGGGTACTGTATATTATTTCTCTAGCCTGTTTTTTGTTTCTACGCGAGATCTTCCTCAATTCTCGATCGATTTCTTTGATTTACCCCTCATTTTAAAGCTTATCGTTTAGCCTACTGACGAAAAATAGACCCAAAGTCTAAAAATTATTTTTTCCGTTAAAAAAAACCTGTTTTAAAGCACCGGACTGAGGTTTTCGGATAAATTTATAAGTTTAACTTGCTCCGTGATCGGCAGAGCAGAATAGCTTGATTGGCAGAGCGTTCGACTGGTAACCAGAAGAACGAGTGTTCGAGCCCCGTCCCGGATGATCTGCATCGAAAAATTAGACAAATATCATGCATTACATGGTTACTTACAAATAATAAGTAACCTAAGTGAGGGAATAAAATAAATGAGGTAGGAACGTTCCTTGATATTAGAATAAGTTGATGTAACCTGTAGCTCAATTGATTCTTAATTACAAGGCTTTTGTTTTGTTTTTAAAGCTTTGGTTCCGGTCAGAAAAATAAAGCATGATGTAAACGAAAATATAAGTATCAGGTTTACGATTTCAGACTACAATGGAATAATTTTTGTTCAGATAAAAATCGTATACTAAAATGTAGATCTTCTAATGAAAGTTTTTTACTCTTTGGACAAAAAAAAAAAAACTACCCCAAATTGAAATTACGCTTTTCATTTAGTTAACCTATGAGTATTTATTAGAATACGAAGAAAACATTAAAATTACTAACAACTTGATGGGTAAAATATCCTTTTTTTTCTTCTTTCGGCAAAAAACAAATAGCCAGTCACATTTTTACAACATTCAAAAAAGCTGCACTTAAAAAACGAACATAGTTCAACTGATTTTGTATTTTAACCGATCGTTTAAATGATGAACACGTACTGCCATCTAAGCCATAACGATTCAAGCAACCTGCGATAACAAATTGTATAAATTTTCAAAACCAAAAACACTTCCTTCAATATCGTATCTTATATACTACTTCTGTGGATTATTTTTCTGTCGGTATGCGAGATCCTTATATTTTATTTCTATAGCCTGTTTTTTGTTCCTACGCGAGACCTTCCTCAATTCTTGATCGATTTCTTTGATTTACCCCTCATTTTAAAGCTTATCGAACTGGCAAATGACAAAAATCAGACCTACGGTCGAAAAATCAATTTTTTCGGAAACGCCCCTTGCTCTTGCATAACCTTGATGTGGCCTGTAGTTCTTATGCAGATTTTCTTTTCTTTTTTTTTTCAAAATTCTAATAAAATTTCCAATTTTTCGCACCGCGTTTGGCAAAAAAAAAAAAAAAAAAAAAAAAAAAAAAATCATAATTAAACCTTTTTTTTTTTAAATAAAGCTTAAAAGCACTGGGCTTAGTTGTTCGGTTTCATTGATAAGTTTTTTTTTTTTTTTGGTAGAGCGTTCGGCTATAAATTAGCTGAACTTCGGGTCCGCCATAGCTAATTTAGATTAGTGTTACGCATTACAGATTAAAATTACGCATTATATGTAGAGTGCAGCTCTGGTTAGTTGAGCTGTCACCTTGAATATGTTGACCTGTTTTAAGGGAGTTTAGTGAAAAATAGACGCGTTATTGGCTCGGATTTTAGTTAGAATATTTTTGAAAACTACTAAGTCTCACAAAACTCATTACAAGAGATAACACACTTAAGGCAATAACATAAATACGACGGGAATGCTCCTTGGCATTTCATCTCTTTTATGCAGGCTACAGTTATTATTCAGATGAATTGACTATTAATCAAATGGTGTTCTTTCTTTTTTTTTTTAAAGCTTTAACTCCGTTCAGATTACTGAATATAATGTAAGCATAAAAAAATATTAGATTAAAGAATTCAGACCTCAAGGGAATCCTTTTTGGGCAGAAAAACTCTTCATTGTATGCAGAAATGTAGTTTTTGCTCTTAGCAGTGTTCGACCTTTTGTATAAATAAAACACTACTATACCAAATTGAAATTACAAGTCTCACCCAGTAAACCTTTAACTATTTATTCGAATACGATAAAAAAACATTAAATTTGTTATCAACTTCAAAAATAAGAAATCCTTTTCTTACCCTCTGCTTTCGGCGGGAAAAAAAATTGCAATTTTTCTACGTTCGAAAAATTACACATAAAAAACGCATTCAGTTAAACTGGTTTCGGTTTTGAATTTTAAGTGTTCGATTACAAGAAAAACATTTGCTGGCCTTCAAGCCGTAGCGGTTAAAGCAGCCTGTTTTACAAATAATTTTAAAGCGTATCAGCTGGCTAATGACAAAACATAGACGCACGGTCTTTTTTTTTTTGGCAAAAAGCTTTTTGGCTGTTTTTTATTACACATTGCTTCAATGAATAGCACTCGAAAACGAAAACGAAATTGCTCGGTTGGTTGGAGTGTCATGCTGACAATCAGAATGGCGCCAGTTCGAACCCGTGCCAATACATATATCTTTTATGCCTCTTTTTTTCCGTTACAGGCTCACATAGGCAGGATTGTATTTGCCACAACCCGTTTTCTCACATTCACAACTACTGATTTTCACGAGTCATTCAGTCACACTTTTAATGATATTTATGTTTGTATTGAAAATACGTACAACCAAAAAGTGAGCGATCATTACATCATCACATCGTTGTATTTAACGAGGTTTTGTCGCTGATGTCTTTAAATTACATTCCTTCTTTTGTGCCTTTATTTTTTTCCGTTTACTTAAATCCGTGTACTTTTTTCAATTCGTCTTCATAATGTTCTTCTTTGAAATTTTTGAAGAGAGAAATGCCGCATGAAACAATTCGAAGCAGAGTGCGGAGTTCCGCACGGGTCGTCTAGTAACTCCTTATTGAAGTTTGGCGCATTTTCTGGGACATACATCAGGCCAATGTTTTTCGATGGAAACATAAATATTCATAGGATTTTCTAAAATGTCTGGTTATTTATTTGAGGAATAACTGATGAAACCTTTAGTACAATTTAATGCTTTTGCCTGTTGGTCAACTTACAAAGGGTTTTTTACATTTCTCCAAACCAAAGCTGGTGTATATTAGCGGTCAAGATAGAGAGCTTTTCCTTCATTATATAAGATAGGACTAATTCCGTTCCTGACAAAAGCTGTCAACTTAGACAAGTGGTCAACTTTATAGGTTTTACTGTTCCTAATTGATTCATTTTTTATCTTTATTTTTTTTCCTTAACAGCAATCCAATTGTAATCTGAATAAAAGTTAACTACAATTCACACCATTTTGACAATCAAAATGCATTAATAAAGTAAAAAATAAATTAATACCAATAAGGACTACAGTTCTAAAATAGGTTACGATTTATGGTTCTCAAAGGTTTTATAATTTCTGACTTAAGGAGCCAAAATTTTTAACAGATATGCTGTTTTTAGAAGATACCTAATTTTTATTATGTTAAAATTTCCATTCAGTGAGATGCTATGCATACAGTGGCAAGAACATAAAATATTGATAATTACAGAACTCTGCTACTTTATTTTCCTTTAGGAATGCAGAATATTGATTTTTACAGGATATCCAGCACTAGATGTTTTTATGGGGTGTACATTTATTCTTCACTTTACGCCATCACACAGCAGTAAATTATAACTTATCTGACGTCATAAAAACCTTCTATATGTGTCGAAATATAATTTACAACAGCTGTCTCTTTCAATTATTTATATTAATAGTGTTGCATTAAAAGTAATTTACATAATAAAATATTCTGCTTTTTTGAAAAACAATTTATTAGTTGTCTTATCCCCTAACAAAAGAAAAATTGCAAGACTTGCTCCAAAGGAAAAAAGTTCTTAATTTACTCTTTACTGTAGTTAGCTTCAAAAAATAGCAAGATTAGCATAGTTCTACCAATAAATTGCATTTTTCATCAAATTTGATAAATCTTTTTAATTTACATAAAGCATGATTAAATAATGTCTAAATTCCAATAGTGAATTTTCCAGCTTCTGTCTTTGGTATCAGTTGGTTCTCTGTTTAACGACTTTCAAGGGACCACAAAAAATTGTCCTTAAATAGAATGCTTTTAACACTACAGTGGACCATCTGGGACCGTGAAAAGCGGATGTTAAATAGAGAAAGTCGTTAAATAGAGTGTCGTTAAACAGAGAGCCAACTGTACTTTTCTTTTTCATCCAGAAAATTACCAGTAGTTAGATGATCCATACTCTTTTTCCTATTAGTATTGTTTGTTTTAGTTTTTAATTAAGAATTATTTTTTAATTAATAAAAAATTTTCAGTAATGTTTATGAGGTACATCAAGAAAAATATCTAATTTCAAACTCTATATTCTTTTTCCTGAATTATTGTATTAGGGGCGGTCAAATGAAACCCAATCAGTGTGTCTAACTTTGCAAAACACGTAAGGGGATCCATGTAGCTGCATGTGTGGTGATTCCGTGTATTGGTATTGAGACTGATGCAAGCACAAAGTTTGACTTTACATAGCGACAGTGTGGCTGCACAACTAGGGGAAGGTTGTCACTCAACTTTTCGTCCACAACAGATCAGGCGAGTTCGCAGGGACATTCAACTGAAACCCCGTCAGTGTGTCTAACTTGGGCATTAGATGTAAGGGGCAACGTCTACTGCAAAGTCTTGTGTCTAATGCAAAGTTAGACACACTGACCGTGTTTGAGTTGAATTTTCCTGTGAACTTGCCTTCAAACCTTGTGCTTGCATCAGTCTCTCTACCCATACATGGGGTCACCACACACGCAGCTACATGGAGCCATTTACACCTAATGCAAAGTTGAACGCACTGACCAGGTTTCAATTGAACATCCTAATACAATAACACAATTAAAGTTGTCTTTCATTAAATTTTTCATTCATCAAAAAATTTTCATAGCATGCATGTTAGTACAATACAAATTCAAACCAATAAAAAGTACCGAGTTACGACTAAGTGTATATGAAATACTGAAAAAAATGAGTTGAAATTGAGTTTGATACACACGAAACTCCTCAAACATAAATTGGAAAAACAAAATTTTACTAATTTAAGCAGTCAATAAAAATTTAACTATTAAACAGCAAAAAGTTATTGGAATTTTATTTCATTGGTTAATGGTTAAATAATCCTAGTAAAAAATATCTATCTTGCAAAATTTTTTTCATTTAACATGCATGTCATGTCAATTTTATCCAAGTACAAGAAATTCTAAGGGTGGAACATTTCAACCAATTCAAATCAATAAAATGTAACACAGATATGACAAAGCGTATATGAAATGCTGATACAAAATTTATTGAAATTGAGTTCGATATACAAAAAACTTTTCAAACATTAATTGGAAAAACAAAATTTTACTAATTTTACCAGTCGATAAAAATTTACCTATTAAACAGCAAAAAGTCATTGGAAACTTTATTACAATGGGTAACGCTAAAAGAATCAAAACAAAAAATATCTAACTTTAAAAAATTTATCATTTAACATGCATGTTAGAACAATTTTATCCAAGTACAATGAATTTTAATGGCAGAACAAAATTTCAACTAATATAAATTCAAACCAATAAAATGTAACACAGTTATGACAAAGTCAGGCCCGTGTCCAGAATTTCAAAGATATGGGTTTGGGGGGGGGGGTCCAAATTCTCAGAATATGTGGTCTTAAGTAATATTATCGATTCTATTATTGCATTTTATGTATAGTAGAGCCTAGTTTTTATTTGGCCTCTGTTTATACGGATCAAATTTTTACGGGTAAAAAATTTATACTTTTACTTCAACACTTATTTAAAGTTATGAGTGCGGAACGGTGGTGCAATTAGAAAGTCGTTTAAAGGGGGGGCACTTCGAATCCAATCTGATAAGGGAGAGCCGTGGGTTCTCCTACAGAAAAATTATGAAATTTTTAGAATTAAAAATGGAATCTTAGATTTTTATGTCCAGGGATTTCGTCGAAATTAAAGACTTAAAACATGATCATAGGCCATATTTATTGACATTTGGGTAAGGAGTGGAGCTCATTAACTCTCCCAGTCACTTTTTCCCTTGAAAAATAGATAGAAATCAATTTCTTCTCCCCCTTTCAAATTTTTGAAATTAAAGTTCCAAATTAGTATTTGAAGATTTTTACGGGAAGGAGATTCCGGGGCTGTCCCATGGAAGAGTTTTTTCAAACTGAAAGTCCAAAAAACATAAGCTGCACTCTAAGATATGAGGAGGTGTTCATAAGTTATTCCACTTAAATTTTTTGTAAGTTTTGTTTAAAAAACCTAATTTTTGATGACATTGAAAGAAGGCGGTTCCAGGGCCCCTGCCCAAATTTTTTCAGAAATTGGAATCTTTAAAACGCGATTTTAAGACCATATCGTCGCCTCAGAGCAACCATAAGACGTCTAATCCAAGAAACATTACGATATCCTACTGTTGTTCTGAGTTAACGATATTTGGTAACCTTAGGACCTTTAAAAACTGAAACAAATCCAAAGCCACGTTTAAGCGATTTTTGGATGCAATTTAAATGATGTTAGGTATTTGGGGGTATTTTCTGGAAATTTAGCAAAACTGAAGATCTGAACACAAAATTTGAGATGCTCCGTAATTTTATTGGCACAGCGGGGGGGGGGGGGGGGGGGAATCTGGAGGAGTAGGATTTTGACGACTTATTTTCAGACACACTAGAAAAAAGAACTTTAACCTTAAAGTTAATTTTAAGTCAAATGTGCACTTTTCTTTGGTTTTTTATTATGTTTTCTCCAATGGGAGGGGTTTAACCCCCAAAACCCTCTGCTTGGACACGACCCTGGACAAAGTGTATATGAAATGCTGATACAAAATGTATTGAAATTGAGTTTGATATATACAAAACTTCTCTAACATAAAAAGGAAAAACAAAATTTTACCAATTTAACCAGTCAATAAAAATTTACTTATTAAACAGCAAAAAGTAACTGGAAATTTCATTATATTGGTTGACGCTAAAAGAATCCCAACAAAAAATATCTAACTTTCAAAATGTTTTCATTTAACATCAGAGATGAGAGTGGTCAGAGAGAAAAAGCAGGAAATCCAAAAATATTTTGTAAAAGGGATGATATCCAAAAAAATTTCTTATAAGTGCTATTCAAAACCGCATCAAAATAGAACCTAAAAGCCATGGTATTCAAAAATTCAACAAAAAAATGGCTGATTTACCAGTTTTAAAGGTAATACGTTTTTAATTAAGCATAAGTAATAATTTTGTACAATTTGCTGAATTGTACCATTTCTTGCAAGAGTGTCTATACCTAAATAAATCTAAATTTAGAAAAAGAGGCAACAATTTCTAACCCGAGTCCTTGAACAAAGGGATGGGGCAGCCAGAGGTCAATTTTGGCAGCATCACACAATAGTGTCATCTTTTCATATGTTTTAGAGAAAAATACATATTTTTCATTAAAAACATTAGAGTTTATAATGTTAAAAGAGTGATAACATAAATTTTAAAATTTGGTCTGTTTGTAAAGTAAAAACTTAATACAGAGTGAAAAATCTAAAATTTTCTTATGTGGTAGAACAAACTTTTCATAGTAAGAATTGAAAATAAATAAATATATGTACATAAATGATTGGTTATCTTTTTCATTGCATTGGAACTCAAAATTTGATTTTAAAAAGTTCTTAATAAGATTTCGGAATCAAAAAAGCAACTTGCAGCTGCCTCATTTAATCATGAAATCCCAAAACTTTTAACAGGCTATAAAGCCTAAAGCATTTGAGATTCACCATAAATATTTTTTTACTTTCTCAAATACACAAAAAGAGTAACCATGCCAAGTTTCAACAAAATTTGAGACTGTGTGTGCTAAGCCACAATGACTTTTTTGATTGACTTTTGCATTTTTTCTAAAATAAATAAAGGAAATAATAATATTATATAAATGATGAATTAAATAAGCAGATATAAGGTAGGATAATAGTAAAAAACCACCCAACATCAAAAATAATCGAAATACTTGCAAGATTCAACAAGACTGAAATCTCAAACAAGGCAAGCAACTTTTGGCGCAGAACATGTTTGACATCATAGGCATGATTCCAAAACATACCTTTTTGGCAGATATCGCGAAGGATGAAGATTCAAGGGAAAAAATTGAAAAAGTAAGAAATCGGTGTCCAGTCGTATTCTTTTCCGATGTTTGAGAAAATAAGGGCTTAAAGAGGCAAAAACAGGAGGAAAGTTTTTAAAAGACAACAGAAAAAGCCGGAATTCCAGGAAAAGCAGGAAATATCTCATCCCTGTAACATGCATGTCATGTCAATTTTATCCAAGTTCAACGAATTCTAAAGGCGGAACATTTCAACCAAAACAAATTTAAAGTACTAAAATATAACACAGTTATGGCAAAGTGAAAATGAAATGCAGATACAAAATGTATTGAAATTGAGTTTGATATACACAAAACTTCTCAAACATAAAATGGAAAATCAAAATTTTACTAATTTTACCAGTTGATAAAAATTTACCTATTATACAGCAAAAAATCATCGAAAATTTTATTACATTGGTTAACCCTTAGAGAATCCCAACAAAAAATATCTAACTTTAAAAAATTTATCATTTAACATGCATGTTAGAACAATTTTATCCAAGTACAATGCATTTTAGTGGCGGAACAAAATTTCAACTAATATGAGTTCAAACCAATAAAATGTTACAGTTATGACAAAGTGTATATGAAATGCTGATACAAAATGTATTGAAATTGAGTTTGATACACACAAGACTTCTAAAACATAAATTAGGAAAACAAAATTATGCTAACTAGTCGACCCGTGCGGAACTCCGCACTGTACTTCGAATCGTTTCGTAAGGCATCTCGCTCTTTAAAAATTTCAAAGAAAGAATATTATGAAGAAAAACCGAAAAAGTTAAACGGAAAAAATTAAGCGCACAAGAGAAGACATGTAATTTGAAGACATCAGTAACAAAACCTCGTTAAATACAACGTTGTGATAATTTGGTTATCGCTCCCCTTTTGGTTGTACGTATTTTTAATGCAAATATAAATATCATTAAAAGTGTGGCTGAGTGACACGTGAAAAATCAGTAATTTTGCATGTGAAAAAAACAGGTTGTGGCAAATACAGTGCTGCCCATGTGAGCATCTGACGGAAAAAAAGAAACATTTAAGAGATATTTAGTGGTACGGATTCGAATTGGCGCCATTCTGATTAACAGTACGACGCTCCAACAGACCTAGCAACTGTGCCTTCCTTTTCGAATGCTATTCATTGATTGAATGCGTAATAAAACACAGTAAAAAAAAGTTTTTCGCCGAAAAAAATATAATAAGATCATGCGTCTATGTTTTGTCATTAGCCAGCATGATACGATTTAAAATTATTCGTAAAACATGGAATTTGATTAAAGAATGAGGAAGATCTCACGTAGCGATTGAAACAAACATTCTACAGAAGTAATAAATTCGGTTGAAAAAATAAGTGTTTTTATTTTTGAATATTCAACAATTTCCCGTAGCAGGCTTCTTTAACCTATACGGCCTCAAAGTCCGCACTTGTTTTTCTTTCAATCGAACACTTAAAATTCAAAACCAAAACCAGTTGAACTGAGTCCGTTTTTTAAGTGTAATTTTTCGAACGTAGACAAAATGTTTTTTTTTTTTCAGCCGAAAGCAGAGGAATAGAAAATGATTTCTTACTAATAAAATTGATAATAATTTTAATGTTTTATATCGTATTCGAATAAACAATTAAAGATTTACTGGTTGAAACTCGCAGTTTTAATTTGGCGTAGTATTTTTTCATTTGCACAAAAGTTCGAACACTGCTATTGGAAAAATTTTACATTTCAGCATACAATGAAAATGTTTTTCTGCGCAAAAAGGAGTCCCTTGAGGTATATCTAATACTTTTTTTATGCTTACATTATGCCCAGTGGTCTGGATAGAGTCAAAGCTTTAAAAAAAAAAGGGAAGAACACCCTTCGATTAGTAGTCAACTTATCTGAATGATAACTGTAGCCTGCATAAAGGAAGTCGAAACACCAAATAGCATTCCCACTGCATTTATTTTATTACGTGTGTTATCTGTTGTATGTTATGAGTATATGTAATGCGTAATATTACTGTACATTTGCTATTATGTCGGACAGCTCGAACTGGCCCGAAGTTTAGACAGTTTATAGCCGAACGCTCTACCGAAAAAAAGAAAAAATCCACAGGTAATTTTAAATATTTTTCTTGCCGAGAAGTGTTTTTATTTTTGAAAATTTTTACAATTTGTTATCGCATTCTGTTTGAACCGTTATAACTTAGATGGCAGCACGTGTTCATCATTTAACAGCACGGTTAAAATACAAAATAATTTGAACTAAGTTCTTTTTTAAGCGTAGCTTTTCAAATGTAGTAAAAATGTGATACGCTATTTGTTTTTTTGCAAAAAGAAGAAAAATATATATATTACCCTTTAAATTGAGGTAGTATTTTTTTTATTTGTACAAAGAGTCAAAAACTCATTAGCAGAATCTATATTTCAACATGCGATTTATTATATTTTACTGAACAAAAAACCATTCCCATGTAGTCTGAAATCTTAAACCTGATACTTATATTTTCGCTTACATTATGCTTTAATTTTCTTCCCGGAGCCAAAGCTTAAAAAAAAAACCTTAAAATTGAGTATCAATTTAGCTCCGTGTTGCATCAAGTTTTCGTAACAGCTAAGAGCGTGTCTACCTCATGTACTCCCTCATTTTTGTTATTCATTGCTCATGTAATGCGCGATATTTTTCTAATTTTTTGATGCAGTTGACGTGGGCCCGAACACGCATTCTCCTGGTTACCAGTCGAACGCTCTGCCGATCAAGCTATTCAGCTCTGTCGGTAACAGTGCAAGTTAAAGTTATAAATTTAACCGAAAACTTCATTCTGGTTCTTTAAAATAGAATTTTTGCCCAAAAAAAAACAATTTTTATGCCGTGGGTCTATTTTTCGTCAGTAGCCTGCACGATAAGCTTTAAAATAAGGTGTAAATCAAAGAAATCGATCAAGAATTGAGGAAAATCTCGCGTAGAAACCAAAAACAGGCTACAGAAATAATATATAAGGATTCAACCAGACAATAAAAATTAATCTATTAAACAGCAAAAAGTTACCAGAAATTTCATTACATTGACTAATGCTAACAGAATCCTAATAAAAAATATCTAACTTTAAATTTTACTCATTCGTATTTCTGAATTATTATACCATCATGCAGTTAAAGTTGTTTTTTGAATTACCAAATTAATGAAGCACAAAAAATAATACAGTGTCGGCCTCCTTAATCGGGTAACAGATAAACGAATACCTCGCTTATACAAATAAAACCTCCCGGAACCAAATATTTCTCCAGGTGCAATGCTAAAGATCCCCACTTAATCGTATAATTTCCCTGGATAATCGAATAATATTGATCAACTGTCAAATATTTTTGAGGAGAAAAATTTTGAATAAATTAGAAATAAATTAAGTAAGAACAATAATTGAAGCAAAAATGTAAAGTAATATAACAGGAGAGAAAAACAACATTCATATTCTTTAAAAAAAATCTGTTCTATAAAATTTCTTTGCCGTTACAAAAAGAAAAAAAAAAAACAATTGATAGCGCAGTCGATAATTAAATTAAATAACACGAAGAAATATACACATTTTAGAACATAATAAATTGATAAATATTAAATGTAAAACTCCGTAGATGAGGAGGGGCATTAGGAAGTCAGAAAAGTGTTCCCAAAATAGCCTTGAACCAACTTTTATGGAATTTTTGAAAAAATAAAGCGCTGAAAAAAGGTGTCAAACTAAAGATTTCGTAACTTAAGTTGTTAGTTACTTTTTATAATTTTCATACGTGCTTGTAATCTGTGTATAAACTGATTATTAAACTTTTTTTGTTTATTTAAGTTAGTTCAAAATTTTTTTACCAATAACTAATTACTTCCTTTATAGCTATTGAGTTAGTATTATTACCTTTTAAGACAAATGTAATCAATTTAGAAAGGCAAGGAATATTTCCCTGCTTAATTAAATAATATTTCTTGGGACCGACAGTATGCAATATTAATTAACAAATTAAATTTCATTATAACATTTTTTTTTTTGCAAGGTTGCACATTTTGGTGGGATAGATCCACTGTTGATATTAAAAAAATAATTTTGCAAAAACATTAAGGAATTTTGATGTTCCTTTGGATATTGGATAATAAGGGTATAATAAAAGCACATTAAAAGGCACACAGCTTCTATAAAACAATTCACTTGCAGGACAGACCTCCCTTCAATCGCTATCGTAAATGTTTTACAATCACCCACTTCTTCATCGCTAAATATAACCGGATGGCCTATTCCACAAAGTGGTGGTGTATCTTCTTCATTAGAAACCTAAAAAGATAATTATTTTTACATTCAAAAAATATACAAGGGTAGCTGAGTTTTATACAGTAAGAAAAAAAAAAAAGCCAGTTTCACTTGAAAATAAAGAGAGTAAATTTCTTTAAAACTTTCCCATATAGCTCTAGATACAAAATGCTGAAGTTAACTAACTTAAGCCAAACTTTTAAGAGGGTGCTCGATGACCGCTAAATGTAACATTAACTGTAGCATAGAAAATGTCAAATTTAGATACAGTCGTCCCTCGCTACTTCGCGCTTCGACTTTTGCGGCTTCACTACATTGCGGTGTTTCTAGTTTTTTTTTTTTTTTTTTCAAATATAGTAATTATCCTTTTTTATGCGCTCATATAAACTTTTTAGTACAAAAGAATAACAAAAAGTATGTCTTTTAAGTAAGGTGAGCTCTTTTGAGGGGCTGTAGTTGCACTAGTTGAGAGAGTGGAGGTATAAAATCTCCGAAGAAAGTGAAGGGAATCGCTATCTCATTTTAACCGTTAAACACTAACTGAAAAATATAAATCACTGCATTATTACTAGGGGATAAATACACCTGTAGTGTAAATGGTGTTCAACAATGTACTAGTTTTTTAAGTTGTATACTTAATACCTTTAATGAGGATGAATGTTGAGAAAAAACGGAGGCACATACGGTCACTAACTGGCAATTAATTTTCATAGATTAGTAGTAGTGTGTAATAAGTCTAGTGTATTATTTTGCGCAATATATTGAATAATACAAATTTAATGGTGGCTACAGGTGCTATTTCATGTCTAGGGTGTTCTATCTTAAAAATCTATTTAAATAGTCGTAAGTAAGTTTTACGTGCTCTAATAAGGAAAATATCCGGTTTATAAATACAGAATCCTACTTCGCGGAAATTCAGTTATCGCGGTAAAGTCTGGAACGAATTAACCGCGATAAACGAGGGTCGACTGTACATTTATTTTCCCCAGCTTATTTTTGGTAAATGATTATCTTATTGTAATGTATGTGCATATTACTAGTGTATATGATAATATCCAGCATTGTTTTTTCAGTTCAATGTATGTTTTTAACCCTCCTTCCATACTTTTGCAGGAGAGGGTTGAGCACCCTCTTTCAGTTGAAATAGGAAGCTAAAATACTTCCAGTATATTACTATCCACGAGTCTAAAAATATTGAGGGGTGTCCTGTTATCTACAATCAACTTTTTTTTTCATTTATTTTAGAACCACCCTAACTAACATGTTAAGAGAAAAAGTATGAAAAGAAAAAAAAAATTGCTGATAGGAAAACTTTTTGAGAGACCACGACTTCCTACTAGCGGGCCTTTGGTTTTGATCTAGGGAAGGGCAGTTGCCCCTCCTGCCCTCCCCCCATAGCTATGCCCGTAAAACACTACATACGTGATGGCGAAGTAAATGTGTAATGAACACTTCCCTTCTTGAGTGCATACCTATAACCAAAAATAGTATACAGCATAAGCTTAACATAAAATATAATTTATAGAAATCAGACCCCAGTTAATTGTAATCTCCCCTCTCCCAAGAACTGATTACCTTTCTCTGCAGTTGTACATTTTCATAAAAATAAATAAATTAAGAATAAATGTAAGATAACAATCTAACTCTAAAATGATACTATGCAAAACATTTATTATTAAGACTTAGGTATTCATGCAGATAATTCTTTCATTTTTTCTCAGGAGCTTGAAATAATTTTTTCACCAGTTAAATTCAATCAAATAAAAAAAAGGGATAATAATTAAGAGACCAATTTTCAGTCTGATTTCTTCAAATAAATTTAAATTTGTTGAAAAAAAATAGCATATTATTATTCTCTTTCATTTGTAGTGACTGTAAATCTTTTATCCTAAAGCACCATAAAAAATGTATTAACTATTGAAATTAATAAAACATAATGTTAGTTCACAAACTGATTCAAAAGGCTACAAATTAAATTAAAACTTCTATTTTTATTTAAATTTGTAAAACAGCTGAGTGAAAAATTTATCTTTTGCTTATTTAACTTTTTACCCCCTACACTAGAAACCTTTATTACAGTAATAAGAAAAAATATAACTTACCACTTTGAAAAAAGCATCCAAATTTTCTTTTAATAGAAGAGGTAGCACACGCAATCCATAAGCTGCTTCCATTTTAACTTTGTCTGCAGCGCTTAGACTTTCTGCTTTTGCTTTAAATGCCATTATCAAGAAAGACTCCAGGTTTTTAGATTTCATAATTCTTTGTTCATATATATAATACAGCTTAGGGCCTTTTTTTAAAGCATTCTCAAAAAAAATTTCATTTGGTTGAACAGCAGTCAGTCTTGTAAACTCATCAAATTGCTCTACTTTTTGTGATAAAAAAGGATATTTATTCAAAATTTCTTCAGTTGATGCATTATTATTAATTAAAATTCTACGAAATGAATAGGTTAGCGCCATCAAAGATTTTATTTTCATCTTGTTTTGGAAGGAAATACTTTTGGAATATTCTTCCTGAAGAATTTGAAGATGCATGCTTTGAGTTTCTTCATTTTCCCCTGGGTAATGGTCGGGAGCCCAATTCAATTCACCTTTCTTGGATTTTGATGGGATTCGTTGAGGTGTTTTGCGGCCAGGCACAAGACAAGCAGACTTCCTTGTTGAAACTTCAACGCAAATGTCACCTTGCCGTCTCTTTTTCAATTTATTATTAATTCTGGCTTCCCAAGAACCAGTTCCACTACCAATCCCATTACTTAAATATGGGTACATTTGAAGAAGAGCGGCACAAATCACCTCTCTTTCAAACTTGTTTGGGTAGCATCTAAAAGAGTATAAGTAATTTGCCAAATGGCCTACCAGTTCTCTCGATTGTTCCCAAGATAAAGGCAATTTTGCCTCCAAGGTCTCAACCAAAGAGAGTGAAAATCTGTTCACAGGCACCTTGGGTATGAATGGAAAGTTTTGTTCTTTTAGGGGCAAAACAATATTTTCTTCCACAGGTGGACTCTCGATTTCATTACTCTCAGCTATTACTTGATACTCTGCTGATGAAAGATTAAGTGAATTGTCAAAAAATGGCAATTTATCAACAAGCTTTAGCTTGTCTTTATTTTTTAAGTTCTGTGTGTCTTCCACATCCACATATTCATTGAAATCTTCATCATACACTTTCAGAATATATGACCCTTTGCACAGAGAAAAAATAGATTCCAATGTTTCATAAATATTACCATTATCTTCAATATGTATAACTTTCGACAGTTGCTGGTACTGTGCAAGAAGTTTCATCTACAAATTTTTAAGAAAAAATAAATTAATAAATACAGATGTCAACTCGAACTAAAATAACTAAATATTCTAGTGCTCCAAGATGTAAAATTTTGGTATTACTACATGATTACTTGCATAATTATAAACAGAGAGGGGACAATCATATAACATATCTTTTTGGGATAAAATTTTCAGCCCAATATCTTGCTCAAGCTTATAACCTCTGACATGAAAAAAAAGGGTTGATGTAAACAATCGACAAAGAAAATATACTTCAGTATTTCTGGAAATAATAGCAATTATTTTAGCAAATACTGGATCATCACGTTCAAAAGAAGCCACAATACACATTCCTACCTTATAATATAAATTATTTAATTTTACTTTCGAAGTGCCAAAAAAGTTGTTATAACCAGATAAAATGTTCAAAATTTCTTCTGAGTAACCAAACTCTAAGACAGGTTTAGAACTGAAAACTTTAGGGCAACATTCAAAATTTATGTCTGTAATATTATAATATGATTGCAACTGCTGATGTCTTTGAGCTAAGGAATAGGGTAAATTTATGAAATTTTTTAAATTTTGTGACATTCTTTTAAAATATAAATGCTTGACCTCAAATCTCATAGACCAAGAATATTTAAGTGGACCAAATTCCAAAATTAAATCAGGATAATGAACAAGGTAATGGTGCTTCGGCTTCATTCTTACATGTGGGAAAAGTTCTTGAAATAGGCTGTGGTGCTCCATTATTAGATCTCTTAAATATGACACAGAAGCTACATTGATAACTGGAGCCAGTACAATATCAGTAATATCTTTTAATAGAAGCAAAAGACTCCAATTGAGATCTTTACTAGGCACTTTATCACCAATTATTAAGGGTAAAAATCGTATAAGACACCATATTTTGGCAGCTGTCATTTTAATGGATTTAAAATAATTCTTCTGCAAAAGATGGGGTTTGTCAACAATGTCATTACAACCTAATTTAGCAGATTCAAGTCGCTTGTTAAGTAGAGTTAAAGTAAAGTAATTTTTATCAATAAGACTTTTAATTATTAGTCCTAATTCAAAAGGAATTATTCCTTCGAGCAAATCATGCATTGCATCAGGAGGAAGCATTTTGCAACAACTGAAGTGTGTGAGGGAATCAAATGGACAGGGAGCTTTTACGCCATAAAGAGATTTGTATCTATTGTCATATTCAATCATCTCCAAATGGTGTGCATGATTGCTTTCTGATCTTCGTGTGTAATTATTTGCATCAAAACTTCTTTGCATTTCACTATTTGAAGCCAGGCAATACCTACAACTTCTGCAATTGTCCCCAGAAAAACATGTCGTAAATCCACCAATCTGATGGGAACCAAGATTATCACCTAAAATGGCTACAATACCTCCTTTCACTTTGCAAGGTAAGACTTTTGATTCAGGAATTTGAATTCCTTCAGATTCCAAAATATGTAGATCCTCAATAAGGGAGCAAGAATGGTTGAAAAGCCATATTCTTTTAGATCTTGGGAACGGCACAAAATAGCTAATTGCATATCTTTGACAGTGGAACTATACTGTGGAGGAATGTTTCCAATTGTGTAGTAAAAAGCAGCTAACTTGTGCTTTGCTGGATTTCCTCTGAGAGGGTTTGTAACCCCAAATTCATCAAAATAAAGTATGATTTGAATATTTGGATAGATAGTAAATAGGTTATTACATTTGAATACTGAACCATCACAAATATCTTTAAGAATATTAACTGAAAGAGTTGGCATTGGTTTTAATGCAATGTACTGAGCAATTTTTTTGCTTTTACAAAGTTTTTGTAAGTTTTCAAGTATAGGTATGTACTGAAAGTTACTCCCTGCTATGCCCACTTTGTGTTGTATAGGTTGTATTAGTCCTATTTTTTTAAACATTTGTTTTCTTAAATAAGGAGAGGTAACATCTTTGAACATGGAAGAAACTAAAAATGATGAATCAATATTCTTTACAGATTCTAATACAGTCGAATCTATATTTTTTTCTTTTAATATATCCAAAATATACTTTTTAATATAGTTTGCATTATCAATCTGTAAAAAAATCAGCTTTTCTATTATATCGGAAACAACTGCAGCTGGTAAAAAATGCATCTCTTGAATATACATCACAAATAGAGATGCATTTAAATTACAGTCATTTTCTAGCACTATATTTTCAACAGAATCATCTTCTTGACTATTACAATCCATAGAGTCATTTTCATTGCAAGTTTCATCCATAGAATAAAACCCATGTTTTCTAGATAAGTGGGATGTAAATGAAGAGTATACAGGGTAACTCATTTGACAACTTGGAATAGGACAGTGGATTGTATCATGATTTTTGTAATGAGAGATGAACCGTTTTTTGAAATACGAGTGAAATCCACAAACAGAACAAGAAAGTTTTTCTTTTTTCAACGAAAGTTCTCTGTGTTTAAACAGATGTATTTTTAGTGCTTGGTAACTTTTACAACTTTTTGGGCATCCATTGAATCCACATGTGTAAGAAAAGCAAAGGGGTATGAATATGGACATTTTTAATATGAGTCAGATATGTAATTAATGAGGAAAAATCAATCTTGCAAACGGTACAAGTAATCATGATATTATTTTTCCATTCCTGAATTGCTAAAAAGAACTAGTTATTTTGAAAGAGTGAGTCACTTTTGATATAATTTAAATTCAAGTATTCAAGTTTCATGATAACTATTGAGTAATTCACAAATGCATTCAAGTTAATTCTTTATTAGTTGACACGACATTTGTCGTAGCTTCATGCACTACTACAACTTATCTATATAACTGGCAAATTTTAGAAATTCAATGAATGATCAAGATTCGCATTAGGTGCGGTTACAGTATATAAACTAGTTCACGTGTGCAGATCTAATTTACATAAATAATTCTAACACACTGGGCCCGGCTGAACAGAATGTTCAGAACACCAAGAACCCAATAACTTTCATATTAGAGCTTCAAGATGCTCAAAAATCAAATTCAAATATTATTTTTAAACAATTTCAATTGTCTTTTTTTTTCAAAGAATTACTTACCAAACTTCTCAGAAATATCTCAAAATACCTTCAAAAAATAACTTTAAATGAAGAAATTTTTACATTTAAAATTTTTCAAATTTTATCAGAATTTATCAAACAATTCAAATTAACGAAATTGAAAAAAGTTCAAAATTTAGTTTAAACAACAATATTAGTAAACATTTTTTTTATAGCATAAACTTGTTAGTAAGAATATCAAATATTAGTAAACTTTTAACTTTATACAACAATTAAAAACAAATGTTCACAATAATTTACAATTTTAAATACATGTAACAACTCATTCACATTCTAACTTAACCAGCAACTGAACTGGCCTTTTTAATATGCCTCTTTCGTTTTAATTTCGCAACTGCGAATTAATCCATCTCTTTCAGTAAAAGTCTTAATAACCTTTCCTAATCTCCACATGTTACGCGGTAAAAGTTCTTCTCTTATTACAACAATATCATTCACGTTTAGTTCTGTTTTAGTTTTGTGGTTTTTCGCACCGTTTACCGATTTTAATTGCAACAAATAGTCTTTGTAGAACAACTTCCAAAATCTATTTAAAAGTCTTTCACGATATTGATACATTTTACACATAATTTTCCTATTACTAGTAGGCACAAAGTCTGTATATTTCACTGGAGGCAAATTTAATGGTTTATTTCCTAAAAGAAAATGAGCAGGTGATAATACCTGGTATTCATGTTGATCATCCTCAATGTACGTCAGAGGTCTGTGGTTTATCACCGATTCTATTTCAATCAAAACAGTTTCCAACTCGTCGGCATGCAGTGAGGAGCGACCAACCCACCATGCTCCTTTTTCTACGATGTATCTCCACTGTATACCTTTTGCGGCATAAAAGTTCTTTACGTCAGGATGACTTAATACTTGCCACATCTTTTTAAGTTCTGCATCAGCTGCCTTGAATGTTCTTGCATTATCAGAATAGATAACAGAGCATAATCCTTTTCTTGACACGAATCTACGGAAAGCTTGCAAGAAAGATTCCTTAGTCAAGTTTTTAGTTAATTCCAGATGAATACCTCTAGTCACCGCACAGGTAATCAGAAGAATATAATACTTCGTATCTTCGTTTTTAACAAACAGAGGTCCAGCATAGTCCACGCCGATTACATCGAACGGATTTGATTTTTCGATTCTGGCAGATGGCAAAGGAGCTATGTCTTGCTGCATTGGTCTGGAATTAAACCGCTGGCAGATGATACATTTTCTTATAATACGTTTCACATTCTGCCGTCCTCTAACTATCCAATATTTTTCCCGAAGGTACCCAAGAGTACCTGCAATTCCCGAATGGAAAATTTTTTCATGTGCATCTCGCACCAAGATTTCTGTAAAATGAGTTTTTGATGGAATAATAATTGGATGTTTTTCGTAAAAACTCAAAGTCGATTTTTGTAGCCGACCTCCTACTAACAATATCCCGTCTTCACTGAGAAATGGATTCAATTCACGAATTTTAGAATTTCTACTGATTTGATGTTCTTGTTTTAAACAAGTAATTTCGTCACTAAAATGCTCATGTTGAATTTCCTTTATCAAACTTAACTCTGCAGCGAAAAGTTCTTCAGCTCTTAAGGGACCTTTTTTCTTGTCAGCTTTACACCTTACATTATAAATAAATCTTTGTATCCATGCGGTCACCCTAACAGCTCGACTTAGTTTACTATACTTTTCAAGATTCAGAAGACTGTCAGAATTCACCGCAACAGAAGGTAGAACTGTATTTTCAGCAACACATTTCTTCTTTTCTAGCTCCACATCAGAAAGCCCAGATGTCAATTGCATTTTCTTGGGCCAATTGTTTTTTGATTCGGACAACCAATCTGGTCCGGATTTCCATAATTTTGATGACAATAAATGTTCAGCAGAACACCCACGTGACAATATATCACTCGGATTGTCGGATCCACTGCAATGTCCCCATGCATTAAATTTTGTTAAAGATTGTATTTCGGATACTCTATTCTTGACAAATAATTTCCATCGCTCAGGGGCACTTCGAATCCGATGTATTACGATCTGACTATCAGTCCACAAGTAAATGTTTTCTTCTTGAATGGAAAACAAATCTTTTTGATACTTTGCGAGTTTTGATGTCGTTAATGCAGCTAACATTTCTAGTCTTGGTAGTGTGAGTTTTTGTTTAATCGGCGCAATTTTAGATTTTGCCATAACAAATGCTACAGTACAGTCCTCAACCGATCTTAAATACGCTACTGAACCGTAAGCTTTTATTGATGCATCACCAAATATATGCAATTCTTTATTCTTATTACGATTTAGTTCGCAAGGAAAATATTCGCGGCAAATTTCGAATTTCTTTAGAGTTTCTATTTCATCACACCACTCGGACCACATTTGTTTGCATACAATTGGAACTTCATCGTCAAGTTCTAAACCCAACTGCCAAAGATTTTGCATTATTAATTTCGCTCTCAATACAAAAGGTGAAATAAATCCTACCGGATCAAAAATAGTAGCGGTTACTTTCAATATGTTTCTTTTTGTGATTATTCTACATTTATTTAGTGTTTCAGACAACTTATCTATTTTTAAAAACAATACATCTTTACTATTACACCAGTTAAGTCCTAGTACCTTTAAAGTATCATTGTGCTCTTTTTGTACCTCAACAATTCCATTCTTATCCCAGATTTTTTCAAGCTCTTCTGAATTTGTACTAAATTGACGCAAATTCATTCCCGCTTCTTTAAGTACGTTATAAGCTTCAGTGCTTAACTTGAAGGCATGTTCTACGGAATCTGAACCGTAAAAAATGTCATCTACATAAATAAAATTATTTAACATCTTAAAAATCTCTGGATTTTCCACTGACAATTTCTTTATGTGATGTTTTATAGTACATGCGAGAATAAAACTGCTACAAGCAACTCCAAACGGAGCACGAGTCATACGATAATGTTTTATATTTAATTCATTGTCAAAATGCAAAAATCACAATGCGTCCCTATCAGTTTCTACAATCCCAATTTGATGAAAGGCTTTTTCGATATCTGCCGAAAATGCATATTTAAACTGCCTGAAACACAATATCAAATCTAAAATTGAAGGGTTAAAATTTGGGCCAGGTATCAAACATTGGTTTAAAGATACCTCATCATTAACTTTTGATGACGCATCATACACTATACGGACTTTAGTTTTTGACGCATTTTTTCTTACGATCGGAGAATGCGGCATGTAGTACATTGTATTACCATCGTGACTTTCAACGCCACATTCTTCAATTATTTTGTTCCTTAACTGATCTTTTATGATACTATCATAATTTTCCCTAAGCCACTCATCATTAATTAATTTGTTAGATAAATGCATAAGACGCAGTTTAGCATTTTCAAAGTTACTAGCCAAATGTTCATGATTTGACTTCCATAACAAACCAGCTTCATATCTCCCATTTTTGAAATTCAATTCACTTTCAAACTTTTTTATGACCAATTCATCGTTTTTATCATCTTTTTCCTCCAAACCCATATGATCTAAAGCCCAAAATTTTCTCAAACTATCATTAATTGAGCTATGATCCTCGCTTTCACATTGCGTAGCACCAATTGTAAACATAGAAGCACTAGATTGATTTTCTCCGAAAGCTCCAACTAACGACCACCCAAACAATGAAGAAACTGCAAATAACCTTTTACTAATTCGTTTCTTTTGCCCTGTTTGTACTTCCCAACACGAATCAGAACCCAGCAATAATTCTATTTCAGAGGACTCGCCATTATCGGCTAATTGTAAATTTTCCGTTTTCAACATTTCTAAAATACTTCTCGAGGGTACTTTTATAAGCGCTCCAGAAATTGTATCTGTTACAAGGGCTTCAATTGTTATACAACTATTAGGTTCATGCATACTTTTTAGTTTAACTTCGACAACATCATATTCTTTCAATTTACCCTTAATGTATCCAAAAGAATATATGTACAGTTTTTCCCTTCTTATACATTTTAATTTTAATTCCTTTGCTAATTCTGATTTAATGAACGTTTTTTGTGATCCTGAATCAAGCAAAATGCGCGTGATTCGACTTAACAAGCTATTTTTATCTGAAACATGAACAGTACAAGTTTGCAGATATATACCTTTATCAGCAGTTTCAGAAATTGTCTTTGAATTCAGCGACAAAGATGCAATCGCATTTTCTTTATCTTCAGAATCTGAAACAATTTTCCTACAGAACAATTTATTGTGATTTACACTGTTACAAACTTTGCAAGGTGGAAATTTTACCCTACATTTAAACGAAACGTACCCTTTTCTAAAACATTTATAACAACGCTCTTGATTCTTTAGAATCATCCTTTTTTGTTCATTTGTTTTCTCACATTTTCTAACATCATGAGTATTTTCATTACAATAATAGCAGTATGAATTAGTCATTGTGGTTAGCGCCGAAGTTGTGGGAACACTTCTAGAGTAATTATTTTTATTCTGCGCAAACTCACTATTTGATTTCCTTTTCTTTGAATTTATAATTACATTCGAGGCTTCCAAACTTTCTACCTCTAATCTAATGAAATCCAAAAGCTCCGTGACGTTATACTGTTTTTTCGAATTACGTTTTCTATTAAATTCTAAATTCATATCATCAGGCAACAATTTTAAAGTAATTGGTCCTAATAGACTCCCATACGATTCTGAAACAATCCCCAATGAGTTCAGACTTCTTATGTTTATTTCACAAGAATCGTAAAGTGTTCTTAAAGCTTTTACATTAGACGAATACTTTACAGGATCCAAATTAAGGAGATTATTCATGTGGGAAGAAATAACTAAATCTACGCGTCCAAACCTTTCTTTAATCAAACCTATACAAGCGTCATAATTCTCATCTGAAAGTGAGAACCCAGATACTGCATTTAACGCAGCTCCTCCTAATAACGATTTCAAATAAGTAAATTTTTCAATCTTTGATAATTCAGAATTATTCCCGATAGCATTTTCAAACGAATTAAAAAATTCCAAAAAATGGCTAGGATCTCCGTAATATTTAGAAATTGAAATCTTAGGCAAACGAACGTTATTTTTTACCTCATTTTTGCATGAAACAATGTGGTCACCAGTGGATTGATTTTGATTTTGTACAGCATTTGAAATAGAATCTAATTTCTTTTTAGTTCTAAATTGACATAAACTAATTTTTTCCTCATACTCTAACACGGAACTATATTCCTTTTCTATTTCAGCTTCCTCCCCGACAAAACAATTAAATATCTGCTCATTATGAATTTTTAACTCTGATTCTTGAGCATTAAGCAAAAATAAATTTTCCTCAATTGCATTTCTATCAAAAGTTTCACTTTGTAGACCTGATTCTATACAATTTACAAATTTAGTTACTGCAATCCCATCCGACGGAAAGGTCTGTCACCCAAATTGCAGTCGCATTGGGATGGACCCTACAAAGTCCTTAACCGACTAAATGACGTCGTAGTGAGGATCCAAAAATCACCTAATGCAAAACCTAGGGTTAGCCCCATACTATGGCCATAGTTCATGAGTATTACGTAAACAACCATGGTTGATAACATAAAAGTTGTAGATAATTTTTGCTTTTAATGTTTAGTAATATTTCTTGTTATTATTGTGTTTTCTGTATCTGTTAGTTATTAATTAATGTGTATATTTGTTAACTTGTGATAGAAGTTTGGCACCCTTTCTGGGGATTGTACTGCCCGGGACGTGCAGTCCTTAGGAAGGGGGCAATGTTACGAATCCTGTAAATAGTAATTATTGTAGTAACGTAACCGGTAAATATTTTCCTGTAATGAATATACAACCCCTTAACATATGGCTAAAGTATATAACCCCCCTATTTCTTTTTTGTTCATTGATAAAATTTGATAACGGTCTACTATTTTCCAGAAGCTTTTGGAATATTTGAGAGATTTCTTTTCGGTGTGTATATAAGGCGTTAGCGATGGATAAAAAGTGAGTTTCGATTGAGATTTCGAACTGAGAGCGTATTTGCTCTGTTTATAGCGAAGCATTTCGCTGTGTTGTTTTCGTATTTGGAAGTAAATACGTGTGTAACCGTTAAGTTTACGGTGTTGAGTGATATTTGCTTAATTGCTGATGATTAATTTAGCAGTTGTTAACGATTTCTCCTGTACATAGTGTAAATGAAGCTCCTGTGTTTTTATCAAGAATTGTGTCTTCATTTCAAGAAAGTGGAAGTCGCGCCGGAATCCGTTACAATATGCTTCGTGTTGATTTATAATATCTCCAAATGTTTTAGACGTGGATCATGGAAACTCATGAACCAATGCGCCACCATCAGGAAAGTAGGAAGTACATGTACTCTGTTACATCTATATCGTATTAACATTCAAGGTAATGATGTTGCCAATGAAGATTTATCTGTTTTTATCATTTGCTGAGTACTATGGTCAAATAGTGCAGCTGGCAAAGTAGATAATTCGTAATTTAAAAATTACCTAGCATCTTGTTGTTGTCTAAGTAGATACATGCAAGTATCCTCTGTGTCAAAAGACGTGAATTTACGTTGATGAGTCTCACCAGCAATGATGTTTCCCTTTTTCAGTACTGGTTTTGCTCATCGTTACTGCTTGGGCTAATTTGAGTAAAGTTTCATCGTTAAAGCCCTTGAGTTTATATTGGATATTTCTTCCATTGCATTACACTTGCTGTGCTAACGCAATTTCATGTAAGCATAATTTTTTTAGCATTTTTTTCCCACTTCCTCTTTATAGACACATGATTTCAAAAATCTTATTAATATCCTTCAGCATGAAATTTACTTTTATTTGACACTACCCATGCCTTTTTTTTTTAATTTTTGGAAATGTTTCATGGCTTTTTAAGATAGCGGCTAAAAAAAGGGGGGGAAAAAACGACGTTTTCGCGATAGTACGGATGTATATTTTTTTTCTATTTTCATTTTACTTCAAATATTTCACTTTACATATATTTCTTTTTAGCTTGAAATTTCCTTTCATTTGATACCACACATGATGCAGTAGGCGCCACTTAATGTGATCACTTTGGGACAAATATAATTTGATAACAATAACCGAAAAGAATCCAGAATCCAGGAGACACAAAATAATGATTTTTTTCCAATTAAGGTGCATTTATTTTGGCAACATCAAATTAAAATCACAGTGACTAAACTAAATTCAATTTCAAACTATAAATTATTAAATTAACAGAATGGAAATATCTGAATTATAAAAAGTTAAAGCTAAATTATGCAATTTTTAATCACATAGTAGTAGGTGAAGTAAAATATGACCGTTTTCCCTGACATTCGTAAACCAGTTTCAAAGCACATTCAGCTTTTCCAACATGGTTTTGCTTGTTGTTTAAATTTTGATTTAACTTCGCTTTGTTTTCATTCTCGACACAATTCTTTAATATCTACAAAGCGATGGCAACATGGAGTCCTTCATCAATGCCATGTCCAGAGACTGAATTTTTTTAGGTGCAAAAGAAAGTTTTCTTAGGGGGAGTCTGTTGTCACTGGGGGCGAACTTTCTGTAGCTTTCCTGGAAAAATTTTGAACTGCTATTGAAAACCACAAAATGCTACACAGAAAGTTAGTCTCGTCAGGGTTTGCCTATGTATTTCTGTTAATTGAGGAACAATAACGGGGAAAAAATTGAAAGTTTATGAAAAAGTGATAACAATAAACGAAGACGCTGATTACAATATCCGACTTTTTTAACATGTGTTAACATACAAGTGTTCTGGGACTTCGTGATTCTGATAATATTAAGAGAATGATAACATTAACCGTGATCACATTAAGCGGCGCCTATTGTACTTTTTTTTTAATTTTTAAATTTTTTTCATGATTTTTCGAGATGGCGGCTAAATTTTCTTTTTCTTTTGTAATTTTTTTAAGATTTTTCAAAATGGCGGCCAAAAAACATATTTGTCCCAACGGTACGGATGTATATTTTTAGTATGTTCACTAGGAGGATGGGACCTAGCATTTACCACAAGAACAATTTCTGTTGCAAATTGTTTGACTCCAAACGCTATTTCTACTGCACTAGTAGGTAAGCAATTAGTGGTTCCTAGAATTTATGATTTACTCGTCAAGGCACCAGTTCAAGGCTGTGAGGACCACGGATTTTGACCCTCAAATGATCTTCGAAGTCGCACCCCAGTGACAATGATTGAGAAAAGAAGAGAAACAAGTTTTAAAAGGCAAAATAATTCCAGGTTCCGCAGTGATAAGCTAAAAGGTTACCGCAAAACTTTTGCACTTAAGAATTTCGAGGCGGCATTAATAGAGGGTAGAAAAATCGTCCGTTAAAGAAGAAAAAAAATGATAAATAAATATTTAAAAAAAAGTCACATCTTTATAAGGTAAAAAAACATGCTATTTTTTTTTGCAAGGGATTTGTTTAAATTTTTTTTTTCTGGAGAAGGGGTGCGTCGGTCATATGGCCGGCTGCCCAGCGGGCCAGTCCGTGTCTGTTTATTCTTGTTTCTTTGAATAATTTTACTATTACTAACAACAACAGGCAGTTTGAATTTAATTATGTTTATACATTACTGAATATGAAAATTTATTAATAAATCCATTTATATACAATAACCAGAAATAATAGGTACCTTCTTCATCTCTTTTCCTTATACTTTATAAGATTGCGCTATCTAATGTAAATAATCATGTATGTAAATGAAAAAGTCTATTTTTCATTTTTTTTCCTCCGTAAACAATAAACTGAACATGCTTAGTTTTTAAATACTTATATTATTGCTAATTATAAAGAATAAATGAGCACGAAAAAAAACCGAGAACATTTCGTTAAGAGGGCTTTGAACCTTATTTTTAAACTTATTATTGACTAATACTTGTACATTTATCTACTAGATGGCAGCATAAACGATAATAATAATTAAGCCGAAGAGCGGAGAAATTGCTCTATACCTAGTCTGTGTTTTTACTCCTTGATTTTTCCTAACGTCCTTTCAGTCCCTAACGGACGTGAAGCATAGAGAAGTAGAGCTTCGCCATGGCGTGTTCCTGTTCTTCAATTTTGGAACATATGCGTGAATCAAGAGCATACAGAAATGTAAAAGAAGATTCCTTTAGCAGCTTTGCCTACGGTGAAGCCTCTGTACAAGGTTATCGACGTGAGCAAGAGGTATGTATTCATATGTTTCACACTTTTTTTTTTTCGTATTTTGGCATTTACTCTGATCTTCATAAATTGAGAGCGAAAAGTAACTATAGTGGCGCTATAAATTGGATAAAAACGAAACCAGCTTGTGAGTAGTAATGTTCCGGATATCCGTATCCGTATCCGCGGATATCCGAGGGAAAATAAAGATCTGTATCCGTATCCGTTACTTTTTTGACGGATCTTAAACGGATCATTTCGATTCTAAAAAATTTTAAATATTTGAATAAAAGACTCTTAAATTCTGTTTAAATTAGGTTTTATTCCCAATTTAAATTATAAGGTATCATTTCAGAAGCCAATTTGTACCCCCCCCCCCCCCCGTTGCAAAAAGGAAGGGGAAATATGTTTTAAAATTGTGTATCAGTGTCAGTGGCGTATATATGTTTTTATTTTGGAGGGGGTCCATACAACCAAGATTAGCTCCCCCCCCTCTTTTTTATTATTTATATATTATTATTATTAGTTTTATTTATTTATGTATTTATTTTTGAGGGAGGAGCAACAGTGCCCTGATCTTCTCCTTTTTTTCGACTTGGGGCAAGGATTTCATACTGTCACCCAGTGGCGCTGCCAAAAAATGGTGTTAGGAGGGCACTTTAAAAAAATTCTCGCTTCTGGTGGGTAGGGGTAGAGAGGGGTCCAGGGATTTTCCCCGAAATTTTTTGGAATTGTAGTCATAAGAACGCAGTTTTAGACGGTCTTTGGTAATGCTACGGGAGGAAAAATTCGGGGGGTCGGGACTTTTACGGAAATTTTTAACAATTGAAATCTTAAAAACGACATTATAAGCTATATTTGTTGACGTTAGTGTAATGAAAGGAATGGGTCTTTTTGAAGTTGCTCTCTTTTGATTTTTTTTTTTGAAAATAGAGAAAAATCTATCACCTTTCCGCCCAACTTTTCGAAATTGAAGTTCTAAAGATGCAGTTTCAGACTAACTTTATTGATGTTACAGGCAGGGCAGTTCTGGAGCTCTCCTCAAAAGCTATTTTAAAATTAAAGTCCTAAAAAACGAAGTTTTAAAAAGATATTCAGTGATACTATGTGGAGAAATTTAAACGGTCTCCACCTTAAATTTTTCGAAACTGTATTTTATTTTCATTTTCACATTTCATATGGGAGCAGTTGGACCCTAGTCCGAAGTTTTTTCATAATTGAAGTCTTAAAAGCGCGACTGTGGACCATATTTGGTAACGTTAGGGGTTCGGCCATTTTTCAAAATTGAAGCTCCATAAAAGCAATCTTAAACGATTTTCGATGCTTTCAGAAGGCAAGGCGTTTGGTATTGTCCCCTGAAAAATTTTCGACACTGAAGCCCTGAAAACGAGGTTTGAGAAGCTCGTTAGTGGTTTTAGGGGGTGAAGGGGGGCTTGCAAAGAGTAGCATTTTGAAAATTTTCTTATTTTTAGACTGACTAGGAAAAAGAAAAAAAAAATTATATATAAATGGGGTGAGGGGGGGGGTGGATGGGTTGAAAGAAATACGAGGTGTTGGACGAAATAACCTGGTCAATATTCAGTAACTTTTGAATTTTTTTATTTTAAGGTTCTTTTCAAAAGCAATTCAGATTTTTTCCCAACATTAGGCACTCTTTGGAAAGGAAAAGTGTTCGAGAATCCTCCTCTGAAAGGTGAAACGCAATTTCAGGTCATCTTTGGAGACATTTAGATGTTAAAATTTCAGACTATTTTTGGTAGCAACCTTAGTGAAGGGGTGTTGGTTCGGGGACCCTCCTCCAGAAATGTTTTGAAATTGATGTCTGAAAAACGAGTAAGCAAATGCGTCTTTAGGACATCAATTTCCATTATTGCAGGGGACGAGAGTTAAAGAGAGAAACATTTTGAAGACCTTTCTTTTCAGGCAGGTAAGGAAGAAAAAAAAAGGGGGGGGGGTTGAAAGAGAGGGGAACTTAATTTTCTAAACAATAAACTACATCTGTTAAAAAAATTCTAATTTGAACATTTCTTTAAAAAATAATTTAGATTCTTTTCCCAACATTATTTGCTTTCCTTTTTGTTGAAATAACTTCGCTTTGCCAAGACACGTTCTTTTCTTGAGTAAGTCGTACAGATCCCCTGACTCCTTCTGAACACCATTGCTTAGCACCATCTAACGCAGGGTTCCTAAACTTTAATGATTCGCGGCACTCTTTGAAGAATTAGAATTTTCTGACAGCATCCTAGTCTGATTTTATATATATATATATATATATATATATATATATATATATATATTATTGTTACTATGGTCACTTCGCGGCACCTCTCACCCCTTCCTGCCGCACCCAGTTCGTAAACCTTTGATCTAACATATTATAATTATTATTATCACAAAAAAATTGTTGCTTAAAAGTTTGGAAATTATTTGTGAGCAACTAAAACCGAAAATAACTACCTTTAATAAAAATGTTTTCCAGATTTTGGAGGGGGCCCGGGCCTCCTCAGCCCCTCCCTTCTATACGCCCTTGATCAGTGTGTCTTTTTTTGGCATCGTAGCTCTTAAATAGATAAACGGATTTTGATACTTCATTTTACGTTCGAAAGGTCACTTGATCGAAAGTGTTCTTAGCTTGGCGTCGTTTTTGCAGAACATTAAATTACCGGAGATATTAACTAAAAACCGATTTAACGTTTTTCGCACTTATGGTAGTAAATATTTACCCATACGTTAAAAACGTTGGCCCTAATTGAAAGAACGAAATTTTCTGCGTTTGATATTTATTTGAAACTTCTAACTTATATAGAGTTGGAGCTATAATCTTGTTAAGTAAATTTTAAATGCAATTCTAAGCCTTTATACGCGTGATTGGTAGCGATTTCATAGTCGGGAGATAAGGAGAAAAAGCTCAATGATTTAAAATTTTTACCTGCTGTCAGTTCATATTTGTTAACAAATGTGTGTTCTGACCCGCGAAATTCATCTTAATATGAGGTCGGCTCTCTGGGACATGTTTTGTTTTTTTAATTTTTCATTTAATATTAGTTTTTGTTATTGATTTGGGGTTTCTGTTACTTTTCATTTTTGTTTTTCTCGGCATCCTTTTAAAAAAGTGAGACGAAATTCTCCATTTATTGTTTGTAAAGGTGTTCCCGGCTCTGTATTTCGTCGGTCGGAGAAGTTTAGTGGAATGGGTCAGCGCTGCATTTATGCTGAAATAAGATGAGAAAAATTATTTCTAGCCTGTCCAGTAGCACTTTATACTCTTGCTGCTGTATCCAACATCTACCGAGTAAGCTAGAAATAATTTTTCACATTCCATCTAAGCATTAATGCAGCGCTGATCCATTCCTTCCAACTCTCCCTCAATTTTAACGGAGATTTCTTTAAAGAGTAAATCATAGTCTTGATTATTTTTCTGCCGCAGTTGATATTTTTTGAAGAAACTGCCATTATTCTGACGGGAATACCTTCCGTAGCAAATTTTACACTTGGATAATTGAATTGGGTAAAAAAAATTGAGATCCGTATCTGTATCCGCGGATCTTGACACTAATGCTCCGGAACCGTATCCGTATCCGCGGATCTACTTTTTTAACGATCCGGCACATCACTACATGTGAGCTACTATGTCCTGCTGCAGTATTAAGCTAGCAAAGAATCCTTCCTTTTCTAATTGTTTTTAGTGATGTTCTTGCGTATAGATTGCGTGTCTTGTTTGATATTTCTTTCTTTCTTTTTTTTTTTTTTTTTTTTGCAGCCTGGAAATATTTTAATTATTTTAAAAGTTTTGAAGTATTTTAGTACAGGGTGTCCTGAAAAAGACTGACTGTTTTCAAAAATTTGTAACAGGAGAACGGTTAATGATAAAAAACAAAGTCTTGCAGAAAATGCATGTGGTGGGCGCTAAATTTTCCCCCTCAGAGTTCCAAATTTTAGTTCAAAAATGTTTCAATAGATGGCACTGCACGTAGTAAGCCGGTAAGCTGAAAAAGAAGAGTTGAAATTCACCGATTTTTCCTCCGATTGCGACATGGGATTAGAGCCGACGATTGTTTGAAAATATTCTTTTGTTCTTTTGTTCATTATTTTCGAAAAATTATGATATAATTTTCCATAATTTATTTTTGATTCACAGGCTTACTATCCGCAGCGCCATCTATTGGACATTTTTCGACTAAAATTTGGAACTCAAGGGGAAAAAATTTATGTCCCACCATATGAATCTTCTGCAAGAATTATTTTTTTTATCATTAAACAGTTTTCCTGTTATAACTTTTTAAAAACAGTCATTTTCAGGACACCCTGTATATGCTACCCTAACTCGACTCATTTTAATTATTATTTTAGCAACAATTTTGATCAAATGATTTTACTTTGCAGAACAACGTCAAGTATTCTGCTTTGTGGCAAATGGTAAACCTCTGCTCTGTTTTAGAGCAAGAGATACTACTAATGGCTCTTGTAGCTGCTGCTATACAGCATGATTTGGAAAAAATTTTCAATGAAAACCTATCTAGGACCAATTTTAAATCCAGATTTGAGTTTCTGCTGTCTCCTTGGAGCCATTTTTCAGTGACTCTACGGAATTTTCGATTAACTAAAGGAGGTCTGGTCTCAATCACTCAAGGCTCTACTGCATTTAATTTTTTTTTCATTACAATTATAAACCTTTGCCAATCATTAAAAAGCTTGAGAAATATTAGTATAATTTTAATTATTTATTTTATAAATGTATGTTAATTTCTTTGTGTAGGACGCCACCATGTCTATGACCCTTTTCTACAAAGATTACAGCTATTTTGCTGTCTTTGATGGGCATAATGGTAAGCAGTGATACATTATCATATAAAGTTTATTGGTTATCAATGCTTCTCTTCATAAAATAAATATACAGGAAAAAAATGAACAGTAAAAAGTTTATTTCTTGTTCAGATTTATTCTTCCTGTGTAATTCATAGCATTATGTGCTATTCTGTATCAAAACAAAAAAGAAAAAGTCAGCTATTGTTTATGGATTTTTACATTATTTCACATAATATCACTAAAATGTGTTAGCTCTCATTGCATTTTCTTGTTTTACTGTTAATGTGTTTTACACACCAATAAATTTCCTCCGATTCATTTTTTATATCAAAGCATTATTTTTTAAAATTTCCTTTCAACCCTTGTCAATAAAGAAATATCTTTCTTGTGATAAGAAGACCAAAACTGAACTGCATACTCCAAATGAGATCATACTAAAGCTCTATATAAAGGCAGAAGAACTTTCTTAGATTTGTTTGAAATGGATCCATTGATAAATCCAAGCATAATGTTGGCTTTGTTACTAGCAATGCTGCACTGTTGACTAAACTTTTTTAAGTCTTGATTTATTAAGACACCCAGACCAATAGCATTTTCTGCCTGACTACTGACCAGGCCCGCGCCATGCCTGATCGGCGCCGTCGTGAAAATGTTTTTTGAGCGCCTTTATGGAGTGGCGTCCAACGAAAATATAAGTAACACCTGGAATGAGGTTTTGTAGGCGAATATGACGTGGAAATGTGTAAAATGTATTCAATTTTGGCTTACTGTATATGTTTTTACTTCATATCTCGAAGTCATTTCGAGTTCAAAAGCTTCTCTGATGTGCTAACGCGTTTTGGAAAAAGAAAATATTTCAAATATCAAAGTTAACGCCGCTCTAAAGATCTTTCTAATCTCTATTTGATGAATAATTAAACACTTTTATGCCTGTTAAAAACACGACAACAAGGTACTCATTATGTTTCTAAATTTAAGTATAGAGGATATTAAACTTTAAAATCTGAAAATGAAATCCTTTTCGATAAAACCAATAATTGTAAAATACGGAATCATTAAAAAGGCATTGATTATGATATATAAACTAATACATTGTCCATTGCTCTTTTAAAACGCAAATAATTAAAGTAAAAGAGCAAAAAAAGGGGGGGGGGGGAGGGAATCGAGTAATTATGGTCAAGTCGTTATTTTTTGGGGCTAAAAAGTTACCGAAAATTGATGTCTACAATATACAAATATTACGCACAAGCAAAATATAATGCAAATGCGCTTACAGTATTTTTTAATGTATGATAACATGTCATGGTCGAACTACCACGAATAAGTTAGCAATCATAAAAGGACATATTATACAAATTACAATGCAACATAATCATCTAAAGAACTAAAATGGGGAATAGAAAATTTCTTGCGCCTCGTATGATCAGCCTTGTAGACTATAGACATACCGAAATAGCATTCACGACTCCACATTAGGAAGAAAATTGCTAATGTAAGCAATAATTAGCATCATGTGTTTTCAGTGAAAAGAATTGCGCTTTTGAATAGCATGTTTAGGCACAATAAGGCAATACTTTTTCCTTTTAGATAGGTAGCGAGAGGAATGCTTCTTTCAATGAGCAGTGTAATTTAACCGCCGCTATTGGATATAATCAGGGTCTAATGAACGCACGGTCCGGCAGGTCCATGGACCTGGGCACTACAATTTTAGGGATACCAAAATAGGGTAAATTTCTTCCCTTTTTTGGAAACTTCCACATGAAAAATATGCAGATTTTCTTGTGAGAGAGGCACCAAATTTTGCTAGGGCTTGGGCATCACTTTGGCATGATCGGGTCCTGTGTTTAGTAAAAAATTCTGTTTTATTTCTTTGTTAATAAAGATTCTCCCCATTTGGAGCAGTTTTTATTGGTAGAGCTCGGCGCCTTTTTGACTCTTGCGCCGTCGTGCACAGCACGACGGGGGAGGGGGGGACTTAGGGACGGCGTGGCCCTACTACTGACTGAACCCTGTAAATAATAGTTACCAGGCATTCCTTTTGTCACAGTATATATGATGTCTAAGAATAAACATGATAATCGTTGCTTCTATTTATAACTACTGAACTTAATCTTATTATATGCTAAATATTCTATACTATCTGTTTCTAAAACCTTCTCAATTTGAATCTGACTTCACTAACAGAAAAAAAAAAGAAAAAAAAAAAACACAAATCAGAAAAGCACTCATGGACTGCGATGACTCACTCATTGGGGAAGGGGAGCATATACTCTGAAAATTCATTGAGTTATGGTGTATTTAACAAAGTTATTTGAGTAGCAAAAATAACAATCTCATGGAATCTAGTAGTCAGGGGTGGATGGGAGATCAGTGTTATTTCCGAAAAAAATCCTTATTCGGAAAATTTCGCTGACGATTCGGTAAATTTGCAGACAATATTGCAACATTGAGATTCTTTCTTCTTCATTTTATTTAAAAATAGTTTTTTGACTCTGCCTTATTCTTTCTTGTCAGATGTTAAGTACGTTTAATATATGTGCATCTTCGTATCTATCATTCGGTAAAATTGGATATTCATTTGGAAAGTTGAGAAAGTTCCCCTTCCCCAAAATTTTAGTTTGAAGCACCCCCACCAGTAAATAGGAACGTTGCCTTTCACCCAAAGTGACTGAACTCGATATCAAATTAAAATTACGAAAGCACAATTAAAGTAAAAGTAATAAACAACGAAATGGATTAAAATTGTAGCTGTATAAGAAGAACAAAAGTTACAACAAACATTTAAATATCTTTGCTAAATTTTATGAATTATCTGCCTGGAATCAAAATTGTATTACAATGACAAAAGGTGAATAGATTAACAAGTAAATTGTAAAAAAATGTTACATAATGGCTCAGTTAATTTAGGTCGAAAATACGGTCGATGCACTACAAATTTATAATTAGCTGAACTTTTCAGGATATGTTCCTGAACATGTGTAGGACGAATCCTAAAAAGTCCCCTAAGTTTCGAAGTCGAAAATGGCGGAACAAAGATGTCCGCCTGGTATATGTTGCCTCCTTTATATCTATGTGAAAAATGATGATTTTCCAGTTTTGAAAAAACCTGTAGGTGCTAGAAGTAATATTGTTTCGATACATAACCTAAAATAACCAATAAAAATTTCAAACATATGTTTTGACACCACAAACTGAAATTTCTGTGTTCTACGTAATATGCTGCAGAACATATAGGCTACTAAAATAAATAATTTTTGTGGCATTTTTTAAAAACATTTTCACTCATATCTTAGTCATTAGTTTTTATTCTTCGATTTAAAAAAAAAAATGCTATGCATTCTGTTTGAAATGGTGCTTGTGTTTTACCGACATTTCCCCATAAAAAGCTATAAACATATATGATCTGCAAAATGTGTTTCTTTATCTGAAATGCAAAATTTTCCTTTTGAAAAACTTGTTGCTGATCTGCTTAGCTCCTTAAAACTACCATAAATCGTTAAATATATTCAAATTCCTGTTTTGATATTAAATAAGAATTAAAACACACACACTCACTCACGGTAACGATAAAATTCGTTAAAAATGGCTCAAAACTTTAATTTATAATCAAAAAGCTCATTGTTATCTTAAAATCCTATTTTTTGTGCATTATAGGTAGCAAATAATTACTTAAGAATGAATTTTCAAAAATATATTTCCCTATAATTATATGACAATGGAAAAAAAAGGTTGATGAAAAATCACTGCCTTTAACTTTAGGAAGGTCTTTTGGGGAGTTGGAAGTTGAACGTCAGGAAAAAAGGATTATTATTAAGAAATGAGTGTTCTGTTCAGTCTGCCACAGCTTTTCGCCAGGATTGCAGCTGTTCTCAAATAAAACAATAACGGACGAGATCATCTCAAATATGAATTTGCCCCTCAAGTTTCTTCATAAAAAACTTGTCTTTATGTGAGGCTTAGGTTTTTGATGGATAACACTAAGGTAAATTACCAACTAATACTGAAAAAACAAAGAAGGATAATGCCGAAAATGTCTGAGACTATTGCATTTTGAAGAAAATGTAGTGGCAACGACTAAATCTGCTATTTAACCTATCTAATAATATTTCTTGAGAGCAAGCAGAAAGAACGTTGGAAATACACTGCATTTCTAGTTACAAAAATGTTAGGCAAGCAGTACTAATGGACTAATATCCTCGTCTTAACAATATCAATCTGCCACAATTTTTTTAAACAAATAATAATAAAGAGGAAAGGATTCAATTAAACAGAAGAGGGAGAGGGGGGCTAAAAGATCCACGGGTAAGTTGTTCTCTTTGAAATAAAAACTACTGAAGTTTAAAAAATAATAATCATAATGAAAAACAGAAAGCTGAATCTAATTATTCCTTATACAATATGTATGTTAAGGATATATTGAGGAGGACCATTCCACGGAAGAATGGAAAATTTGTCCCGCACATAACAGCTCATATAGTTTACCCAAAATAAAACCTTAATAGGGGTAAGGAACACAATTTCGTTGAAATTGTTGTCAGAAAAATTTGATTATTTTCTTTTAAATTTAATACTTTTCAACGAAATGTAGGGTTGTCACGAGCGGCACGACTTTGGTACACCACATGACTTTTTCGTGGAATAGTTGCGATCACATGAAAATTAAAAGACAGAAAGACAAAATGTGGAAGAAGCCCTTTGTGAGGATAGACTGATATTTTGTAGCTTCCTCATTGGAGTAAAATTAATGTGTGTGACAATGAAATTCGGGTAGGTTTTTCGGTACGGCCGCTTTCACATAGGTACCTACCCCACTAAAAAGGATCTCAAAATTTTCTCTAGAAAGTGCCGCTTTCTTGAGAAATTCTGCAGAAATCTGAAGATATTTTTAAGATTTTGTTTTGCCTCAAAAATATCTCAAGAATTTTTTGAATCATTTTAGAGTCATTCACAGCTTGCTAAATTTGTCTCAAGAATTTCTACACAAATTTAAAAACAATTTGGCGCTAAAGTAAAATCTGAAAAAAATCTGCAGATACCATTAACATCGAACGAACAACGATTTTTGCGATTTTCTTTTTCGAAATTTTAAAATTTTTTTTTTTTTTTTTTGAAAATTCATTTTATAAATGTTGTGCGAAGGTCCTTTGATGCTCAAGAATTCAGAGGGGGACTCCTCTCATTCCTATAGTTGGGGGGGAGTGTCGATTATCCCCCCCCCCCATTGAAAAAGGTTTTTCTTATTCAAATTCAGTTTTCATCGGATCTAAAGGGATTTTGGCACCAAGGTCCTTTGATCAGGAGGAGCTCATATTGGTGTTTTTGCTCCCTGTAGGGGGTCGACCCCCATGGGGGGGGGCTTATAAAAATTCCGTTTACATAGGATCTTTGCTAAATTTGAACAGAGGTCGTTCAATGCTCAGAAATTTATGCAAGGGGAATCTCAACTTGTGTGGGAGGGGGGACCCTTAATGAGGGGGGGCGACCCCCCTCATTGAGATGTCTTCTTTGTACAATATCTGTTTTCGTCGGATCTCTCACAAATTTGACACAGAAATCCTTTGATCAGTAAGAACTCGCATAGGTGGATTTTCGCCCATATGTGGGGGGCGGGGGGGGGGGGTCGCCCCCCATGGAGTTTTTTTAATACTAATCCACAGTTTGCATCGGATCATTGCTAAATATGAAACAGGCTCTTAATGCTCAGGAGTTTACATGAGGGGTTTTCACCCCTTTGCGCTGGGGGGGGGGGAGTGATCGACCCTCCAGGGCGTTTCGCAGAAAATCTGTGAAACAGAATGTTTACACTTTTTTTTTTTACAATGACTGAAATTTTGGGATTCTAAAAAAAAAAGTAAGAAATCCAAAGTTATATAAATTTAAATTTTGAGTCATAAAATAGCTCTTTGAGAAATTTTACACTTTTTTTTCTTTTATTAAATGATGATGTCGAATGGAGTTTTTCGATGTTAAAGAAATTATTGTGAACATAGGTGTCCTTTAGGTTTTAAGTATATAATCTGTGATAGTACAATGCAATTTTGATGTTTTTGAAGATTGAAACTAGAAATTTGCAAATACTTATTTACTTTATCAAGTATTTATTTAAATTATTTTTTTTATAACTGATATCATAATTTTGATTTTTACTTTTTGAATTAAAATTATACTAATTGAACACATATTTCTACATTTTTATCCATAAAAACAAGATACGATTGACATAAAAGAACCAATCTATAAATGAAATTAACTTTTGATTGCGCAATAACTTTCCTGTCCTACTGCAAAATCTAGATAGTCCAGCAAAATCTAAGCAATTCACGACAATGAAAATTAATACAACACTAGTTCATATTCTGATAGTTTGTCCGAAAATGCTGCATTTTTTTTCTTTTTTAATTCGTTGTAGATTTTTTTTTAATTTAATGATTTATGAACCACTTTTTTTCATATTTTTTTTGCTCCATACTAATCAGTTTCGGGCTTGAAGTGAAGAGAACTTGCTTGCAGCTTTACCGGCGACCGGCGATTTGTTTACGTGTTTGCCACTTCCCTTCC